>NC_048894.1:74370799-74404442 GCF_011077185.1 Oxyura jamaicensis
TATAGTTGGGTTGCTCTTCCGATCTTTCGTCAGTTTAGGTATATGGGGGAGGGGGGGAGGGAGGGGGGAGGGGGGGAGGGAATAAGAAGTTACTTCCTCTCCTTCCCCGTGAATAAACAGCATGTCACTTATTAACAAGTGTGTGAGAATAGTCAGGCTCTTGTATGTAACCCAGCTGTAAAACTCTGTCAAAGTTAACAAGAAAAAAATTCCACAGGATAGCACATACACTACTTTCTAGAAATTACGTTATCTTTGAATAAATCCCAATAGTCACATGGACTTTTATAAAGAAATAACTTAGAGGTCTTTTTCTTGCTATTTTGTGTTGATACAACTACCTTGAATGATTTTTTTACCTTTCAAGAACCATTTTAAACAGATAAAAACCTCAAGGAAATCAATCAATCAATCAATCAAACAAAAACTAGTGCAGTATTTTAAAAGGAAGATTTTGACCCAGACCAAATTAAAGTAGTGATGAAGGCAGCCAAAGTCACTGATAAAATTGCTAAAGCCAACATTTTCTGAAAGGCTCAGTGTTCCTATCAAGGGATGTTTTCAGAGTTCACACTAAAAAATATCCATTTTCTGTAGCGTAATAATTAGTCTGCAAAGTAGCAGAGCCAATAGTATCTCAACACTTTACACAAACTGGCATTTACTTAAAAAAGCTAATGAAAGCTTGTCTTGAAAGAGTGTCTGCATAAGGAACTTTAACAGGTAAGTCAAAATTCTTCAGAAGAAATACAGTATCTCTGCTTTTCTACCATTTACCACACAAAAGGTTTCTTAGAGCTTCTGCAACAGCTGTTTCACACAACAGCATCTAAAGGATGTTCACAATACTGTATTTAAGACTACTCAGAAACTACTAGAGACACTACTCTAGAAACTAATGTTAACTTAATTCCACTTGCAGTGTATTACTTCAGTCAGGTTCTATAGCATGTCTAATCACCTTCAGTAAGCAGTCATGAAAGAGGTAAGAGTGTAACTTCAGTTATAGGATGCCAAATGCTAATACACTTTAGTCCAAGTTCTAGCAGCTGAAGAGTGCCAAACACTAAAAAGGAAGTTTCTAGACCTTGCCTTTAGTTTATGGGCTGCTATTTTTTAAGCCTGTCTTCCCAAGAGCTAACTATACTCTGAATAGTCCCAGCGCATAGAAAAAAAACCTGAAAGAAGTACATAATGCAGCCGCTTCAACACTTTCAGAAAATAAACCTTGTGTTTACCCACCAAGAGGGGATGCAATCCAGTTAGTCCAGACTGTGTTCCAGATTTGACAGTAATAATTTTGGAGTTGCTAAAATATCATAAAGGCTGTATTTCAAAAAAAAATAATGCTTAAAGCTGTTCAGTCTGGCCATGCTTACAACAAAATACTTGGGTTCACTTCCAAAATGAATTTTCAGTTACAAATGTTTTCTAAGTGTCTAATTACTACACTTAATGTTCTTGCTTATATACAGAAATAACCAGCCAGCACAGTCACTGCAAAGTCCTCCTTGATGATATCAGACAGCCACTTAAAAGTGAAGAAACATAATGACATTAACATGACCAATTGCCTGCCCCAGAAAACAGTAAGCTGACCAATATTATCAACTTGTTAAGCTACTCCAAGTGCTAAATAAATATACAAAAGTGAAACTTGACTAACAAGCAGAAAGATTTTCAATAGATTATTTTAATGAGCATGAGTTTGAAGAGAACACAAGGCATTACATACAAAATATTTTTCATCATGGCCCTGTGAAGCCGTAAAATGCCATCAGTTCAAAAAAGAAAATCTGACAGCATTAAAAAAAATGTCATTCTACAAAGAAATCTCTAGGTGGTGTTATAGAAGAGTAACACTCTTCAGTAGAAATCACACAAGTTAACTGGAAGACCAAAATCCTTTTCCTCCATATAGACGCGTAACAGTTGTAAGACTTCAAACAGCCTACACAGTGTTTATTTCTTTAAAAAGAAAAGCTACACCACTGATGACTGGCAGTGCAAGGATTCTTCCTGACTCAGCATTTCCCTCCGTGCCCTTCCTCTGCCCCAGACAACTAGTATTGCATCTTAATGCCTTTTCTGCCTCAATTAGGAAAAAAGCACAAAGTATGAGCATCTTGAAGTGTAGGAAGAAAGGGAGCAATTAAACTTTTTCTTTAGGAAGTGTAATGGAAGGAAACTACAGTTACAGATAATATAAAGCACGGGCAAAAGTGTTCATACAAAAACCCTGTAAATAGAATAGTTCCAGCATACATCGATTACCATCAATTCGCACAAGCAACCATACGCTGAAAGTACAAACACAACATGCATTACATACTTAAAACTCTACCATCTTTCAGTGTTTACAACTATGCGTAGGACAGACATGATTGCACTAGTGTCAGATATCCTCCAGGGTTTCTGTTGTTACCTGAATATAATTGGGTTTCCAGGAAACACTGGTGCTAGTTAGTGCCTCACAAGTCAAGAAGCCCACACCTGCATGAGAACAGAGCATAACAGAGTATCTCCAGAACATGCTCAAATACGAAACAAAGACACGGCTCTTACATTATGCTACAGTGCTAAGGCTTAATTGCAAAAGTATTCACTAAAGAAAATGGCTACAGCTACTTATCAGCTATCCCACGGTTCAGGCCTTGCTTTATGTTCTTCCTTGACCAAAGTTATCTCCTCATTATACAAGAAGAGACAATAAAAGATTTTAGCACTTATACATACAATGAAAGCCTCTGTAAGTGCTAAAAAGCATCTAAAATTCTTATTACAATGTATATACTCAAATATATCAATAAAGCTAGCTTTTATGTATCTAATCACTTTAAAAAAAAAAATAAATAAATATGCCAGTCAGTATGATCCGTATGTAATAGCCATCACCCTTTGCCTTAGAAAGGCTAATCATAGAATATCCTGAATTGGAAAGGACCCACAAGGATCATCAAGCCTAACTCCTAACATACCTTTTGTCAGCTTCGATACAGGTCTGAGAACATCAGTTAATCAGAAATACTGCTGAGAAGAGTAGTGAAAGAAAACAACTCACCTACTATAGAACTTCTCCAGTCTACCTTCATTTCATCTAAATCTTCATGAATTTGGTTATATAGGCCATAATACATCTCTTGCATGTTCGGTATTTCAGTCTCATTATCCATAGTAATATTGTGTTTTCACAGCTGTCAAAATGAGTTTTCATAGATATCATACAGTCAAGTTTCAATCAAAAGGACTTCAACTCTTAGACATGGTAACTAAAGATAGTAGAAACAAAGCAGTATTTAACAAAATTTCTGGCAAGAGACTACACTTCACAAAAAGTTAATGTCAATAGTTCTTAAAAGCAAATTCATAGATCCAGGGTCTTATTTGTCTTTCAGGATACCAGATACACCCAACACAGACATTCAACTTCATTTAGAAATATAGCTGTCTTCTGTACTTCACTAGATTATGTAATCAAGATCTTCTGTACTTTTAGCTATAAGGATATATATAAATAGATAGCTTCTTTTCATTCATTTTCTAGCAACAGCCTTAATTTACACAGCTCTCTAGAAAAAAAGATTGTCTTTTTATTAAGAGATATCCTTTCTTTATCAGGATAGCTATTTGGGCCACATAATAACACTCAGCTATTTACAGAGAGTGCAAACAAGTTGAGGCCCCTATAGTTAAATATTCAATATAAGATCACTTTATTGAAACTATCACTTTAATACAAGAACTAAAAACGTTATAGTCCTCCATTGCTTTCTGCAATAGAGCCAAATATAGGAAAAAAAATAAATAGACTGCTTTATTGAGACAGACAGGCAGTAAGTATCATGAGATAGAAACAACTCACAATACAACCCCCAAACAAGAATAGGAAGGGAGGGAGGGAGTCATCAACTTACCAGAAAGACAGAAAAACAACCCCAACGCCAACCTGATAGGGACAGCTGTGCATCACTGACTTACCTTGTGCAGCTGTGTGAAAGCTGAGGCAATAACTGGTGGCCTGACCGCTGATTTTTTTTTTTTTTTTTTTTTTAGTCTTTGCATATTGGTGTACAAAGAGGAAAGGATTTGAGGGAGTGAGAAGCATGGTTTCATAACAAAATGTAGATAGTATGTTTTGAAGTGTTGCCCCATTCCAGAAATATGTTAATCTTTTTGTCATGTGTAAGGCTGTAGCTGCTAATAAGTACAAGAGAATAGAGTTGGTCTAGCTACTTCTCTGTTGCATACCTCTTAACAGAAACCCCCTCTTCAGCTTATGTTTCACCCATTTCCCACACCACTGCAAAATTACATGTATGTGATTTGTTGTGTTTTACATGGAATTCAGCAACTGGAGCCTCATTCCTCTAACAAAACATTTATTACCATTAAAACATGTACACACCTAGAACCACAGTTGTCCTGCAAATCCACACAGCAGTCTAATGATAGAGCACACCTGCCTCTAAGCACGTGTTCAAAGTCATCTTTGAAAATCTGGAAGGAATAGAGAGAAATTGTCTGAGCAGCCAGGGAGCAGGCTAGGAAAGCCTAGAGCCCTGTTAGAGTTACATTTGGCCAGGGACAGCAAGAGCAACAAGAAAGGCTTCTCTAGGTAGATCCATGGTAAAAGGAAAAGTAGGGAAACTGGGGGCCCTCTCTGGAAGGAGATGGCAGACCTCATTACCTGGGATATGGAGAAGACCGAGATATTCAAAGACTTCTTTATATCAGTCTTCGCCAACCAGCAAGAGCTCTAGCCTTACTGCCCAAGTCCCTAAAGGTAATGGCAGGGACTGGGAGACTGAAGAACTGGCCGCTGTAGAAGATGATCAGAGGTGAGAGCACCTAAGGAACCTGAGGGTGCACAAGCCCATGGGACGGGATGAGTTGCCTCTGCAGGTCCTGAGCAAACTGGTGGATGAAGTTGCTAAGCCACTGTCTATTAAATCTGAGAAGTCCCAGCACTCTGGTGAAGTCCCCACTGACTAGGAGAGGGGAAACATAACCCCAATTTTAAAAACGGGGAAAAGGAAGACTTGGGGAACTACGGGCCAGTCAGTCTCACCTCTGTGCCTCGTAATGTCCTGGAGCAGGTTCTCTTCGAAACTATGCTAAGGCATGTGGAAAATAAAGAGGTGACTGGTGATAGCCAGCATGGCTTCACTAAGGGCACATTGTGCCTGGCAGATCTGGTGGCCTTCTACAACAGGATTATGGCACTGGTGGATAGGGGAAGAGCAACTGACATCATCTACCTGAACTAGGGCAAAAGATTTGACACTCCTGTGTGATATGCTTGTCTCTAAATTGGAGAGACATGGATTTGATGGATGGACCACTCAGTAGGTAAGGAACTGGCTGGATGGTGACACTTAGAAGGCCAGTGGTGAATGCTGGAGGGAAGAGATGCTATCCAGAGGGACCTGGACAGGCTTGAGAAGTGGGCCTGTGTGAACTTCAGGAACTTCAACAAGGCCAAGTGCAAAGTCCTGCGTTTGGGTCAGGGCAATCCCAAGCACAAATACAGGCTGGGTAGAGAATGGATTGAGAGCAGCCGTGAGGAAAAGGACCTGGAGGTGTTGGTTGATGAAAAGCTGAATATGAACTGGCAATGTGCGCTTGCAGCCCAGAAAGCCAATTTTATCTTGGGCTGCACCAAAAGCAGTGTGGCCAGCAGTGGGAGGGAGGTGATTCTCCCCATCTTCTCTGCTCTTGTGAGACCCCACCTGGAGCACTGCATTCAGCTCTGAGACCCCCAGCCCAAGAAGGACATGGACCTTTTTGAGTGAGTCCAGAGAAGGGCCATAAAGATGATCAGAGGGATGGAGAACCTCTCTTATGAAGACAGACTGAAGGAGTTGGGGTTGTTCAGCCTGGAGAAGAGAAAGCTCTGGGGAGACCTAAAGGGGGCTGTACTGGGTTTATGTGGCAAGGTTTTGGTAGCAGGGGGCCATAAGGGTGGCTTCTGTGAGAAGGATCTAGAAACTGCCCCATGTTTGGTAAGGGCCCCACTGCTGACCAGAGCTGAGCCAGTAAGTGACGTTGTTTACACCTCTGTGAGAGCATATTTAAGGAGGAAAAAAAACGCTGTGCCACACAGCAGCTGAGAGAGTGAGAGGAGTGAGGAACAGCCTTGCACGTGCCGAGGTCAGCGAAGAAGGAGGGGGAGAGGTGCTCCAGGCCCTGGAGCAGAAGTCCCCTGCGGCCTGTGGTGAGGACCACGGTGAAGCAGGCTGTCCCCCTGCAGTCCATGGAGTACCATGATGGAGCAGGGTTCCACGCTGCAGCCCGTGGAGGAGACCATGGTGGAGCAGACCATGGTGGAGCAGGTGGACCTGCACCGATGGAGACTGCAGCCTGTGGAAGACCCCTGCCAGAGCAGATTCTGGGCCAGACCTGCAGCCCATGAAGAGGAGCCCACGCAGGAGCAGGTGACCTGTCAGGAGCTGCTGCCTGTGGGGGACCCAGGTTGGAGCAGTTTGCTCCTGAGGGATGGACCCCGTGGTATGGACCCATATCTGGAACAGTTTTTTGTAGAGCTGCTGCTTGTGGGAATCCCACACTGGATCAGTTCAGCAAGGACTGTATCCTGTGGGAGGGACCCCACAGCACAGGGGACGAGAGTGACCGAGAAGGAGCGGTGGAGAAGCAGCGCTATAGACTGACCACAATCCCCATTCCCCTGTTCCCCTGCGCCGCTCGGGGGGAGGAGGTGGGATAGGGTGGATGGGGGGGAAGGTGCTTTAGGTTTCTTTCCTTTGTTTCTCACTTCTCTAGCTCATTAGTAAAAGGCAATAAATCTTACTGTCTTCCTATGCTGAGTCTCTTTTGCCCATCACAATAATTACTACGTGATCTCCTCATCCTTATCTCAACCCTTGAGCCCCTTTCATCGTATTTTCTCCCTGTTCCTCTTTGAGGAGGGGGAGTGAGAGAGCAGTTGTGGTGGAGCTTGGCTGCCCACCTGAGTAAAACCACCACAGGGGCCTACAGGAAAGCTGGGGAGGGACTCTGTGTCAGGGGGTATAGGGATAGGACAAGGGTAACTGTTTTAAACTTGAAGAGGCTATTATTTAGATTAGACATCAGGAAGATGTCTACACGAACGCACGCAGCATGAGGAATAAAATGGATGAGCTAGAAGTCCTGGCCCAGTCCCGCAACTACGACATCATCGGCATAAGCGAAACCTGGTGAGATGAGTCCTGTGACTGGGGTGTTGCGATAGATGGTTACAGGCTCTTCAGGAGGGACAGGCAGGGTAGGCGAGGTGGTGGGGTGGCGATGTATGTGAAGCAGGGGCTGGACTGTGTGGAACTTCAGGTCAGCAATGGCAAAGTTGAGAGCCTCTGGGTAAGGATCAAGGGACGAACGAATAAAGGGGATGTCGTTGTGGGAGTCTATTACAGACTGCCTGGCCAGGACGATAGCGCCGATAAATTATTCTTTACAGAACTAAGAGAGGCCTCGAGATTAACTCCCCTTGTCCTTATGGGGGACTTCAACTTGCCAGACGTTAACTGGGAGTGCCACACGGCTGACACGAGCAAGTCCAGGAGGTTCATGAAGCACCTAGATGATAACTTCTTGGTGCAGGTGCTAACGGAGCCAACTAGGAAAGGTGCCCTCCTAGACCTGTTGCTAGAAAACAGAGAGGGTCTGGTGGGAGATGTGGTGATTGGTGGCCGCCTTGGTCATAGCGACCATGAAGTGGTTGAGTTCAAAATTTACGGTGACAGAAGGAAAAGTGCCACCAAAACCTCATCCCTAGATATGGGGAAAGCGGACTTCAGGCTGCTCAGGGAACTAGTCAGCAAGGTCCCCTGGGAAACTGCTCTTGAAGGCCTCGATGTCCACCAGAGCTGGTCATTCTTTAAGCGATGCCTCCTAGAAGCACAAGATCAGGCAATTCCTAAATATCGCAAGTCAGGCAGGCGGGGCAGGAGACCGGCGTGGCTGACCAGGGACATTCTAATGGAGATTAGGCGGAAACAGAGAGTGTTTCGCTACTGGAAGGAGGGCCAGGTGTCATGGAAAGAATACAGGGATGCTGTTCGTGTTTGTAGGGAGAAAGTTCGTGTGGCCAAAGCACGCCTAGAGTTGAAGCTGGCTGTGTCTGTGAGAGAAAACAAAAAGGGTTTTTTTAGATATGTGAATGGAAAAAGGAGAACTAAAGAATACATAGGGCCGCTCCTTGATAGGGAAGGTCTCCTCACAGACAATGACATAGGCAAAGCAGAGACGCTTAACGCCTTCTTTGCCTCTGTCTTCATTGCCGATGATGGGCTTCGGGACCCAGGGTGCCCCGAGCTGGAGGACCGGGACGGTGGGGATGACAAACTCCCAACCGACCCTGAACGTGTGCGGGATTTGCTACTCCACCTCGATCCCTACAAGTCCATGGGTCCGGATGGGATTCATCCCCGGGTGCTGAAAGAGCTGGCGGACGTCATCGCGGAACCTCTCTCAATTATTTTTCAACGATCCTGGGAATTTGGAGAGGTCCCGGTAGACTGGAAGCTGGCAAATGTTGTGCCGATTTTCAAGAAGGGTCAGAAAGAAGACCCTTGCAATTACAGGCCTGTCAGTCTCACGTCAGTGCCTGGTAAAATCATGGAGAAGATGGTTCTCGAACTTATTGAGGCGCACCTGGGGGACAAAGCAGTCATTGGTCCCAGCCAGCATGGGTTTGTGAAGGGTAGGTCCTGCTGATGTGATTTTTTTGGACTTCAGCAAGGCTTTTGACACAGTCTCCCATAGGATCCTACTGGACAAAATGTCCACCATACAGCTAAATAAAAACATCATACAATGGGTGAGCAATTGGCTAACGGGCAGGGCCCAAAGGGTTATGGTAAATGGGGCTGCGTCAGGCTGGCGGGCGGTCACTAGTGGGGTCCCTCAAGGCTCCATTTTAGGGCCGGTACTTTTCAATATTTTTATAAATGATCTGGATGTAGGAATAGAAGGTATTTTGAGCAGGTTTGCTGATGACACCAAACTTGGAGGAGTCGTGGACTCGAATGAGGGTGGTAAGGCCTTGCAGAGAGATCTGGATAGGTTGGAGGGCTGGGCAATCACCAACCGTATGAAGTTCAATAAGAGCAAGTGCTGGGTCCTGCACCTGGGACGGGGAAACCCTGGCTGCACGTACAGACTGGGCGATGAGACGCTGGAGAGCAGCCTAGAAGAGAGGGATCTGGGGGTCGTGGTAGACAGCAAGTTGAATATGAGCCAGCAGTGTGCCCTGGCAGCCAGGAGGGCCAACCGTGTCCTGGGGTGCATCAAGCACGGCATCGCTAGTAGGTCAAGGGAGGTGATTGTCCCGCTCTACTCTGCGCTGGTGCGGCCTCACCTCGAGTACTGTGTGCAGTTCTGGGCACCACAGTATAAAAAGGACATGAAACTGTTGGAGAGTGTCCAGAGGAGGGCTACGAAGATGGTGATAGGCCTGGAGGGGAAGACGTACGAAGAACGGCTGAGGTCACTGGGCCTGTTCAGCCTGGAGAAGAGGAGGCTGAGAGGAGACCTCATCACAGTCTACAACTTCCTCGTAAGGGGGTGTCGAGAGACAGGAGACCTTTTCTCCATTAACACCAGTGACAGGACCCGCGGGAACGGGGTTAAGCTGAGGCAGGGGAAATTTAGGCTTGACATCAGAAGGGGGTTCTTCACAGAGAGGGTGGTTGCACACTGGAACAGGCTCCCCAGGGAAGTTGTCACTGCACCGAGCCTGTCTGAATTTAAGAAGAGATTGGACTGTGCACTTAGTCACATGGTCTGAACTTTTGGGTAGACCTGTGCGGTGTCAAGAGTTGGACTTGATGATCCTTAAGGGTCCCTTCCAACTCAGGATATTCTATGATTCTATGATTCTAAGAAATTCTTTACTGTGAGGGTGGTAATGCACGGGCACAGGTTGCCCAGATAAGCTGTGGATGCCCCATCTCTGGAAGTGTTCAAGCCCAGGCTTTATGAGGCTTTGGGCAACCTGGTTTGGTGGGAGGTGTCCCTGCCCATGGCAGGGGCTTGGAACAAGACATTTCTTCTGGGTATGCTGCTTCCTGCCTGTACTGCCTATGCAAACAAGCGTGCCTTTAAAAACAGTGTGCAATGAAGACCTAGGCTTCTAGGTGTATCTGTAGCCTCAAATTTTGACATGTGCAAATAAGTACTGATCCACTAAGATTCATCTGTTTCTAGAAGCATGCCCATGAGTTTGTTATTTATTTGAGTGAACAGTAGTAAGGTAAAAAATCATTCAGGTTCATTATAATATCATTAAGAACTTTATGCAGGGACTATTTCCTGTAGCTTTGGAGCGTATGCTAATACTTTTAGTACATCTCTGAACATGTTCAGCTTTCCCAGAGGCCATGGCATGTTTTGACCTAGCTCTCTGTTCCTTTTTGATGAAAACTTATATAAATGTTATTACTTTTAATATGGAAAAGGTGTATCTAAATATTTATGTTCTGTTTCTTTGACTCAGGATTCCAACTTTAAATCATAGGGACTTTTAAGGAAGTTTGATTCCTTAAACAGGAGTCCTTATTCAAATATTAGATGACCAGATTTCATTTGCTTGAAATGAGAAAGCTATATTTACCTCAAGCAAAACTATCTGGCTTCAGAAACATTCAGCTTCCAATACATCTCAGGTATATGGTCTTTTTTGTCTCAGATTTTCTTTCCTTTGCAATTCAGAGATATCTTTCTGTTTGACAGTGCCTTGTGCACTTCCTTTCCCTTTCCAAATACATCTCTTCCTTCTGGGAGCTGAGACTGAAGGTTTCCTTCTATTTCTGGCCTTGGCTTTAGGGAGAAGAGAATGATGAAGTTCTGGTTGACTATAATGTTTGGGATGTGGGTGCAAAAATACAAGGTGGATCTGCACCATGTAGACTGGCTCTGACATGCCATGATTCTCTTTTCATTGGTGCCAGGATTAATTGCTCTCAAGGGTTTGGGGGTGGACCATGTCACAGCTACTTGACCAAAAGTAATGTTGTTGGTCTCTACCATTTAAAATTAGGATTCACAGACCATTGCTTTGACAATATGCTGGTGGCTGTGTATTTAATGTAAGGGTGACTACATGGAATGGACTGAGGACAGCTTTGATTTCCTTAATAACTACTGATAATGACAGCCACCATTCATACTTATTTCAACATATACTATCTCAAGCTGCTGCAATTTGTTAATGCCTTGGTTCTGGTTTGATCTACCCATCAGCTTTCCCTGCATGATGGGTCAGATGCTATCCTTTTGCTTCACTCCAGACTAATCAGGAGTATACAAGGCCATAAAAGCATCAGTCTCCATGATGCTGAAGCTCAAGATGTGTAACAGAGTAGCCACACAGTTAACTAATGCCCCATGCTATGTGACACTTCCCAGCTTGTGTGGGTGGGTAGGTATGAGCGCGGGTAAGTGGGGGAGAGTTCTTATCAAGTCAGCACTCTTATGTTTTCAACATCCATTAAAGAGGAACACAGGAATCCCATTTACCAAGGCACGTGGAGCAGAAAGAGAATTTGTTCTAGTAATAACAAAGGCTTTTTGCTGTATAATTTTAAACAGTGTAGCACTCACAATAGCTTTTCTGTTCCTTTTACATTTGTATTCTGCAACCCTATTTGAGTAAAATCCATTTGCCACAACTCCTTAGACAAGATCCACATTTCCTAGATGACACTTCAGGGTTTCTCTTGAAATCAACAAGCTTATTTTTTTACATCCATTCTTTTTACTTATTACAGCCTTGAGACCAACAGCAACTTGAAAAAGTCATTTGCTGGTCCTGTTAAACTGAAGCGTTAAAGCATTTTCACAGAATCACAGAATCATTTAGTTTGGAAGAGACCTCCAAGATCACCTAGTCCAAACTATGACCTAACACTAACAGGTCCTCCACTAAACGACATCACTAAGCTCTACATCTAAACGTCTTTTAAAGACCTCCAGGGATAGTGACTTAACCACTTCCCTGGGCAGCCCATTCCAATGCTTAACAACCCTTTTGGTAAAGGTCACTGAAAGTAGTCAACTCAAAGTGCATACACTGTGCATTTACCAAGTAGCCTTCTGAGGGCTTAAGACCAAACACTGCCCAGACATGCTCCACAATCAGAGAGGACCAGTTGTGTTCCACTTCAAAACTAGATTGTATAGGAATCAATTAATCTAAGTAATAAGTAGAATCCAGGAATCTGAATGCTGTCTTTGACAGTGACAAAGTTTGCTTTCGTCACATCATGCAACTTTAATTTAAAATCATATTTCATGATCTCTTTAATAATTTTCAATGTCAGTGATAGAAAACATTGACAGTATACTTATGCTTGTACATTTAGTCTGCCACAGTAGAGATTTTTCACGAATATTACAACTGTTGAATTTGCTTCCATTACACTTCTGAATCTATGTGTCAGAGCTACAGACTTATATACTCTTGATATAGCACCTCAGGAGAAGGCCCTTCAGACTTCAGAGAATTTCTTAAGACAGTATACCACAAAATTATGCTTTTCCAATCCCTATTTATACAAGAATTGACTAATTAATCTAACAATGTTTCTTTTTCCATTTAATTAATATAAAGTTATTTGATACTGAATTTGTGAAGCTGCGGTTAACAATAAAAGCATAAATGAGGAAGATGAGTAATGCATTAAGGAAGGCTAATTGTCATATTCCTTTTTGTTCTTATCCTTCATTGTGTTAAATACATTCTGCCAATTACCAATATAATAATTTTATTAGTCTTTAACATTTATGGTGTGTAACTAGCTATTCTTGTGTAGAAACACACAAAAACTAATGTGACTAGACCTCTTTTTCAACACGCTATCATTTTTTTCAAGTATAATATTCTGAAATATATTTTTCATATGAAGCACTACTTTTAGAACTTTAATGTGTTTTAAAGCCCAAGTATTTGTCATATCTTCTGACATTCATTCAGCACTTTTAAAACATATCATTTATACATATACCAAATATACATATACAAATACCAAAATTTTTTCTCCCCTGCTTATGAATCTCTTCTCTTGAATTTTCCACATCCATAGATCGTCTCGTGAGGCCACAGGCAGAGAGCCTGTATAGATTGTCTGATCTAAATCTCATGTTTAGAGAGAGAGGACAACAAGCTGAAAACCTTTGCCATGGCTAAAGCAGATTTTTCAGTTACTGCTGTCTGTAATAATTACAATACTGAATAATGGTTCTTCATGTCCTTATAGAGAGTAAGACCACTGTCATATCCAGACAATTGCTCCTCAGGACAATTGTCTTCGTCTGACACAATGGCTCTTGATTCCTGATTGATTCTCTAAGTATTACTGTGATAAAAAGGATAAGTCTGTATGGAAGACAAGTATCTTCTAGATAGACACAATGACAGAGTTGAAAAAAAACACACAAGATTCAAAGTACAAAAACCTTTCTGCATTCCTTCCTCAGTGCATCAACAAATAAGTACCAGGAAGAGTTTGGGGTCAACAGAATTTTAACGAACCTCATTGTCCTGGTTTCAGTTAGAACAGTTATTTTTCCTCCTAGTAGCTGGTAGGGTGCTCCGTTTTGGATTAGGATGAGAAGAGTGCTGATAACATGCCGATGTTTTAATTGTTGCAGAGCACTGCTTACACTAATCCAAGGACTTTTCAGCTTCTTGCTCTGTCCTGCCAGCGGGCAGGCTGGGGGTGCAGCAAGAGCTGGGAGGGGACAGACCCAGGACAGCTGACCCAAACTGGCCAAAGGGGTATTCCATACCATCTGACGTCATGCTAAACAATATATAGGGGTGGCTAGCCGGGGTGGGGGGGCCGGCTGCTCGGGGTTGGGCTGGGCATCAGTTAGCAGGTGGTGAGCAATTGCATTGTGCATCACTTGTTTGTACATATTATTATTATCATTATTATTTTCTATCTTAATAAAGTGTCTTTACCTCAACCCACAGGCTTCACTTTCCCGTTTCTCTCCCCCATCCTAGAGAGGGAGGGGGGAGGGTGAGCGAACGGCTGTGTGGTGTTTAGCTGCTGGCCGGGTTAAACCACAACACTCATCCATTATAAGGAAATTAACTACAGACATCTATTTTATTGCCTGGCATCATCCTCTCTTTCATTCAGGCTGGTCAGCCTTAAATCTAAGTAGTCTTTTCTTCAAGAAGGACTGTAATTCCACATCATTTTCCCAAAAACCAAGTGCATATTTCTTTGCTCATATGCTCCCTCTCCTATCTTCAGATGGCAATTTCAAGAAGACTATCTTATGAGCTTATACACATCTACTGTGTATCATTTCTGACAGCAACTTGTGTTTTTTGGTGTTCTGTATGGATTCAGAACATGCGAGTCTAGAAGTCCTACCCTAATAAGAGCCTCAAGGGATGTATATAGCCCTTCCAGATTTCTGGGAGGGAATTTGAGCCAGAAGTGGCTGTTAATTGCTTAAAGAACACCTTACACATTTGAAACTTTTTGCTGCTGACAACACTTGGCACAACCTAACTTAGGGCACTGCCAAGGCACAGACCTTTGCAGAACTGCTGGCTACGCATCCCTAACTTGCACTGAAATGAAAGCACAGTTCTCTTTGAAGTTACTGGCTCAGAAAGCTGCATCCCAGTTGGCATTCTTGTCAGCGCTCTCAGCAGACAGAACCACCTTCTCTCTTCAATAGCTTTCCTCTTGGTTAAAGCCCAACAGATAAGTACAGCTGCTGTCAGAGTTGAACTAAGTCAGAGGACAGATAAAGGGATTTCATTCTTCATCTTTCTCAAAGCTTCTCCTTTTGAAACAGTAAATTAAATTAATAGAAAACAAAACATGTAAGACCTAAGATAATCCATACAATCATCAAATTAAATCTAAGTATTATGCAAGTGCATTTGGGGTATTTGACGATGTATTCCATGACATCGCCTACAAGCTTTCTGGTTCTCTACATCATATAGTCTTTTTGTCCCCGGTATAAAGCACTGCAAAGGCTTTCCTTCCACGTCTTTAAAGCTCAGGGAATCTGACTAAATTACACAGGACAGGCTTTCAGGCAATTTTTTTGTTTGTTTGTTTTGGCCATATTAGTGGGTTAATATAGAGAGACAGAGAGTTAAGTGGTATTTGATTACTTAGGCTAACAGGCTTACAGCTTACTACAGCTCACATAACCTTCCGGAATCATAGCAAACATATAATAAAACACTAACATGGGGATTTCTACTGACATGAACAATTCCTCAACTGGTGTTCAGCACTCCTGTGGGAGCACAGAGGCTCATGGGGTGAGCTAACATGGAGGCCAATTGGTGCTAATTAACCACAGCACACAGGGGCAGGCCTGTAGCGTTGCATGTGAGGGACTGCTTTTGGGGGGATTAGGTATAGAAGTGTGTTTACAGATCTGTAGGTGTTCTCAAACACCTCCTCAGTGTTTAAGACTGTGGCCTATCTGGCGTATGACTCACAGTCATCCTGAAGGCGTAGTTAACTCACAGCTGATTAATTATGTGTTGTTAGTAAATGCTTCAATCCTGATTTAGTATAAATCATGTGAACTGAGCAATTTTTTTTCCTGTGACAGAGATAATATTCAACTTTATGACAAGTCACGCAACTGCCTGGAGATCAGCAGAAGTCCTGGGTCACCTTTCTTTCTGGAGAGAGAAAAATATCCAGGAAGCCTTTAACAGTAACTGCAGGAATAATGATGCCATTAACAATTGAATGGTTCAGAGGAGTGGCACCTAGGACACCTAGCCAAGAATAAGGGAGAGAAAGCTCCTCAGAAGCCAATAATGAAGTCTAAACCTCATGGAAATGCTTATTCCACATGCTCATATAAAGAGAAGCAAAGGAGCATTTTGACCTGGAATGTAACCATCAAGCTGTATTTTATTGTGAACAGTGCACATGGGAACAATCAAATCCAAAGATGCTTAATACCATTACCATTCTGCTAATGAGATCCCTCTTAAAAGTCATTTTTCCCAACTCTTGAAGCTAAAAACAGACTCTAAAGAGGCTACATAAGCACTGTGCTTTATAAAGAAACTCTGAACTAGTATCTTTTGTGCTGTTACCCATAATTTTTCTATGTGTAATATTAAAGATAAATTCAAATTGGCTAACTTTTGCCAAACTTTTTAGCCAACACTGATAGATATAAGTATTTTTAAGTTTATTCTTCTCTACTTTGAAGAGGATAAATTGCATTTTGGTCAGCCTGAGGAACTGGTTTATATTCTCACAGGAACAATATTTTTTACAATGTTCTCTTACTCAGCCTAATTCCTGGTCCACCTTACTCATAGGCAGCCACCCTGTCATCCCCCTTCTTCTCTTAATGTGCTCAAAATGATGACTTTGAGTTGTCCTTCCTCTTTTCCTTCCACCTGGGAGCTCAGAATTACAATACTTTCTAAGTAAATATATCAGAGTACTGTAAAACTAGGTACAATTCAAATTAATTTGCTTCACAGTTTGATCAGTGCCCTAGAAGTTACAAGTTTCATAGCATTTTATGAGGTACATTTCATAGTATAGTATCAGCACTGTATGAGGTATATTCCACAGCTTTTTATCATAGCATTTTGTAAGAGATATTTGATAGCATTTGATGTAGCCACTTTACCAGATGGCTTGAATAGCAATTTAGCAGTAAACTTTTAGGGGGCATTTCATAGCATACAAATATAAATGCACAAAAGCAGATAGAAGAGATGACATGCAATGTTAACCCTTATAATTCTGGAGAAAATAATTGTAAAATTCAACTTATTGCTCATCAAATTTTTCATTCGTGGAAATCTAACATGGGATTTCAGGCACAGCGGTCTTCTGCTCTGGTTCTGACATGATAGAACTGCCTGTTCACAGGTGCCTTTCCAGTCCAGTTGTACTTGCATATAACAGTATTTCTGTATATCTTGCTAATGTATTCTCATTCTTTTAGGGTATATTTTCTGTTTTCTATGCTCATAGGCCAAATCTAAGTGGTCTGAGACAAGACATTCCTATAGAAGCGCTGTCTCTCCTGACTCATCTAAGCTCCTTAAGTGCACTGCCCTACCACTCAAAGCAGCTCTGCAGCTGTCTCAAAGCCAAGAAAGTTAACTCAGCCATTATACAAACAAATAGGGCACCAAAATTCAGAAGTGCTAAGCTGGAAAAGGAGTAACCCACATACAGTTTCCCTCGTAGTGGGAAGAAGCCAGAGGAAAGGAAACTCAAAGCTGAGAACTTGTCTCTTTGCTACCATGGAAACCAAAGAAAAAAAACAACCCCCCGTATTTCTCACAGGCCCAGCATATTTGGCAGGGTGATTAAGAATAGAATCATTATCAGTCTTCCAACACCTGCCACATCTGAAGAGGAAATGGAGAAGACAAAAGAGGTTACGTCTAGAGAATTAAAATTGAGGGTAGGCAGGTTTGGAAGGGGTTTCTTCAGTCTGAAAATGTGAAGGACAGAGAAATGACACGATCTGCAGCTTATGGCTGAAGGGAATCTTGATATGACTTGGTAGGAAGATAGTTTAAAAACCCAACTCAGTGAGACTTTACAGCAAAAAACAACAACAACAAAAAAAAACAATACAGCCAACTCTCATGCAGATAAGAAAGCATATGGGAAGTGGCATAACACCATAGCCCAGAACAGACAATGTTACTCTCCCCACATACCAGGACAATGACAGTGACAACTACTTCTAGAAGTCCGTTATCAGACTCCCAAATGGGGTCTTTCTAAACTGGCATTTCAATCTACAAACTACAAACATAACCAGGCAGAAAGCCACATTTACATATTTATGTAAACATGAAAACAAAGCTTTTATAGGAAGGACAAGTTTCAAAGTAAATTTGTTTAGTTTATGCTGTAACCTGTTTGTCATCAAATTGTTTTAAAAATACAGTATTTCAAGCCATTTTCATTTTTTCCTTTTAAGATATACTTATATTTTTGTTTAAATAATATCCAGAGATCCCTTTAAATCTAAACAATACCGGGGGCCTATACCCACCAGAAACATATAGAAAAAGTTCTCAGAATGTAGAACTAATCCTTTCTACAATAATCATAAAAAATAATGTAAATGAAATGACAAAAAAAAAGTGTGTCAGAACCCTGCACATAATAAATACTCTGTTTCAACAGGCACTATGTCCTCAAGGAAACTGGGCAAACTAGCGGATGACAGATTTATATATCACAACTTGACCAATTTCATATATAACCACATGCAACTTCAGAAAGTCCCCTCTGCTGGACAAAACATTCATGTTCAATGGCTTTACACTGATCCCCCTAAGAAGACAAATTATTTTTAATTTGTTTTTCCTTCCTGTTCCAAAATAAACCTTAAAATGAAAAACTTTGTTAATTGCCAAAATTAGAACATTCTCCTCTCCCTCTAAAATTTATCATTTAACAGTACTGGATTCCAGGAAAACAAATAAATAAATAAATAGGTCTCGGTAACACAGATGACAAATGACACAACCCCCCCCCCCCCCCCCCGGGGACGAGGGAAAAAAACAAAGGAATAATAAAATATCTTCCTGGCACCCAAACTGAAATTTCATGCAAATAAGAAAAAAATTAGATTACATTCAGATCCATCTTCTATGACTGTATGTTTAAATACTAAGCAATATTGTTCTTGCATCTTTTTTCTAAGAATGGTTCTTTTCTTTCTATTTTTATCCAAGAACAGACGAAAACATTAAAGTCTACATTTTCCATTCAACATTGAAGCAACATCTGGACTATTTCTTCCCCGACTCCCCCCCTTCTTTTTCTTGTAATGCTATTCACCTTGACTGAATTGTCAACAAATACAGAGAACAAAGGAATTTAAACTCAATGTGTGAAAACATTTATACATACACGCTGCCTAAACCTGCAACTCCACTTTTACTCAACTAATTGTTAGTCATGTAAGACAGAATCTATAGGCTCAGGCCTAAGAGAAGAAAGAAAAACAAAACAAACAAACAAAAAAAACCACAACACTGCAAACTGTCTAAAGGAAAGATAAAAGCTGCAATTTTAGTTTTATAGGGTCTCTGACATTGACATTGAATCTCAGCTGCAATCACAGACTGACTACAGAGACACAGTAAGACCTATATTTTAAAAGTTTCAAAATGAAAAAATAATGATTAAGTAAATGAAAATGCACAAAAAGGGAGATTGAAAGATAAACACTGTAGAATATGATAATTATCCTAAATTTTCTGTCAGGACATAAAGATTTCAACAAATATCTGGATAAAAATAATCTCTGCAAGAGGCTGATGGACTTCTAAAAGAAAAGACTTGCCTGCTATGAAAAACAGCAGAGACAAAAGAATAGCAACAGTCTAAGACCTCTAGAAAGGTCAAACCCTGAAGTCTGTTTAAACTCAGTAACATAAAGAATAAGTTGTGCAGCTTTCTGTTTTCCTCTTACAAGATGTTACAAAAGATGAACTGTAGCATCAAAAACTTTATCATATGAACATTTTCTTAGCCTAGCTAGGAAGAGTTGAATAACTCTTCATGTTTTATATTTTCATTAGTGCCAATTTGTAACTACAAAACCTATCAAAAGTAAAAGATAAAAATAAATTTACTTTCTCACATGCACACAATGGTGTGTGTACCTTGGCTGATATTTGGTCATGCATAGTACAGTATTAATTAAAAGTAGTTAAAGGGAATTAAAAATAATTTGTATTACTCATTCATCTAAAGCTTAATAGAGGCTGGAATAATGTAATATATAAATGACATATTTAGCTAATAAGTAAAGTTTACAGGCTTAAGGCCAGTGAAACATCAACTCATTTCAAACAGGAACTGCCAAAGGGGGACATCACAGGAACCAAACAAAATCTGAGCCAGAATGATGTTCTTTTTGTTTCTCTGGAAGACCACCAGAGAACATATGTGTAAGGTGAAGATTCTCAAGGCCTAATTTTTCAGAGTGTATGGTGGTGTTCACCTATTACTCAGGGAAGCCTACAGAAATTGTGCATGCTGTGACCCAGAGCAAGATACACACCTTGTTGTTGGAGCCACCCTTGCCAGAAGTTTGAGTACTTCTGTTCCAACCTCCTCAAGAACACCAAAAGGATTTTCAAATGCAAAAACCCTCTTTTACTTGAATGCTTGAATGCAAACGCAAGTGATTTATTAAAAAACAAACAAACAAACAAACAAACAACAACAACAACAAAAAAGTCTGGGTAGCATGGTTTTGTTTTGCAAAAAACTCTTATGAATTTCCCACTCATCACTATACCTTTTCTCTTTACACCATTACACAGTCCTGAACACACAGTTGCTGCCTACTCTTCTCTGCAATTTCTTGCTTTCCTGTTATCCTGCATGCTCTTTTCTTCTGTCTCAATCACTTAATCTTTTGTATCCTGAACATGTCAAGTACATGCAAGGAAAGACAAAATCTTCCCTCTCTTGTTGACCTGGTCTTTTTTTTTTTTTTTTTTTTTTTTAAATAATAATATTAAAAAGAAAAAGTTATATACAAGGTGAGAACAAACACACAAACCAGACATCATTCATCATGCCTCTCAAGCCAGTTGCAGCTGCCCGTTAAAAGCCCAGTAGTAAAAGGGCCTTTATAGATACTCAGCAACTAATGTTACAGTTTCTTAGATCTTTCTTAATTTAGGTGGACCAGATGTGCACCAGACAGGATGACACCTCTGAAAATACTTGTAGGATTCATATCTACAATGTCAGAACTACCAAAAAGCTAAGACTGTCTGAGGATGAAAGGATGAGTTGTAAAATAGCAACAGCAGTACAAATCCTGACTTTATTTTGCTTCATAGAACATACCATGAACAAACTCTATGGTTTATAAGTGACTAAGCTCTTCTTAGTTACTAAAATGGCATACAAAATTCAGAATAAAATAATGTATGAACAGGAGACTACTCAATCAAGACAATCACCTGAAATAATAACCAAGGAAAAAACTGTCAAGCTCATTAGGAAGATTGAGATAAATTTGGTCAATCCTAATTCAGACAGTCTTAAAGTATTATGAAGCAGAGACAGTATCCTAATGATTCCAGAGACAGTATCCTAATGATTCAGAATACGTTTCTCTTAGCCGAATTCTCAGCATGCTTCATATTAGTCAGTGTGAACCTCAAAATATTCCCCATTTCCACATCTCTCAAAATGATAATTCTTCTTGTCAAAGAGGTGATATACCTACTGTTCTGCATTGATTATACTAGAGTTGAAGTAGCATGACTTGAAAAACTACTATAAAAATAGATTTTTTTTCTTTTTTTTTTTTTATTTTTTTTGACACATCCCTAAGTTATTATATGGTTCTTAGAAATTCAAAGCAAGAGGCAAAGGCACTCATCTACAGGTCCCACTGCAGACCTAAGCTATGTTTCGTACAGCAACAGTTTTTAATTTTTCTTCATTGTACAAGCCTATAAATAAAGACTGAATTTAAAAAACAAACAAAACTGCAAAAGCCCCAGGTACTGAACAACAGGGAATATGAAGCATCTGAAGGAAGATAGTGACAGATGTAGATGAGGTAGCAGAAGAATATTTGTATTTCATGATGGAGGAAGGACCAACTGCACAAATGCAATGAAGAAAGGAATCTTTTTACATTCTGTTAATTAATTCAAATCCAGGTCTTTCTGGAAGCACAACCACATTTGACTGAACTGTGGCTATAATCAGTTAATGTATAAATTTAGCTCCTATATAGGCAGGGCATTGTTCAGAGTGTTACACATTTTCTTGCAATGATTTGAAAAAAAGGCTAAATATAGTGTACTAGTAGAATTGAGAGTAAATTCTGAATTACTTTTGTGGGTTGTGAAGTACTGAGTTGTAAAGTACTTTGCTGAGTTATGTGTATGCACATATAGAACCAACTGTGTTAGTATTTTTAAAAATGAATACAGACTTCATTGCTCTCATAACTATGTTAAGTCTTACACAAATCCTAGGCAAAAACACAAAAAGACTGGTATAGGATATTTTCAGGAAATAAGTGCAAAATACCAATAACAAAATTTATGGTTTTATGGAAAATATGTATTTCAGAACAAAATAGGTTTTATAAAATGTACCTAGAGGTTTAGTTGAAAAAGCAACGAATTTGTGTTAATGAAACTTTGATCCCATTTCAGTATCTCCCTACACACACACACACACACGCACCCTGCATCACACAGCTGGGAGTTCATATATTCCCACACTAGTTCCATAACTCCTTTCTAGCATCTTGGAAAGTTCCATCCTCTTACACAGATTCAGGAAAAATAAATAAATAAATAAATAATAAAAAATTTGTAGGTCTGCTGCAGCAGAGTCGAAGATAAGGAATGTTTCCAGAGTCCTGCATTTAGGGATTGTTGTGTGTCCTTAGGTGGGACTATGAGTATCATAACCTGATGTGAATAAGAGGGATCAGCATGTTCACATGAAAATGTCAAACCATGGATAAAGACAATTATGTTAAAACAATAAACCTAGACATGTAAAAATTAATTGTAAGACTTCTGAGGGTGAAAGGAAAAGAGCAACAACAACAACAACAAAAACAGTACTACAAAAATAACTGTAACTTATAGCTTAAAAGGTGTTTAACTGATAGCTCTCAAAAACTTACTTTAAGTGGAGAATCATTATCCAGTTTACTAAGCCTTTTGGGAGAGCTTTCAATTCAATCACATGATTATTATTATAATCTGTGCTTGATAAAACAGTTTAATGCCATTATGATTAGTTTTTATTATTCCCCAAAATCGGTATAGCTGTGTGAACTGATGGGGAGAAGGCAGTCTGCAGATCAATACACATCTTACCAAGTTGGACTTACTTGGGCAATCTACTGTTTTAATAGTGTTAAATTCAAAGTCATGTGGATAGGAACACAAAAAAATGTAGCACAGGCCTTCTAAAGCTTCATGCTGAAATACAGTAGGGTTGTAGAGAACTTCAGGGTCCTGTTAGACAATCAGATAAACACGACCTGCTATTGTGGTATCTTGTCATTTGTAAGGGACATAACAAGTTGGATGTTAAAGATGATATTGTATCTGCATGAAGAGTCAGTGAAATCCCTTCTGAAGCACTGTGTACGTTACCATATCACAGGATCTAGAAATGAAGTTGGGAGGATCTCTTGAGGCAATCTATAACTTCTTTGAAGAACTACTGCCAACATTAAACAGGGACAGTTATACTTTTTTCTAGATGAGCATTGAAGTTCATCCTGCTCATCAAAGATGAACCTTACCATGGGTAACTTGCCCTACACTCCTATTGAAAATAATTATCGTTATGTCCAGACAAGCCAGCCAAGTTACAATTTCAGACATTTATTTTCTGATGTATAATCATTCAGTACCAAGGAGAGTCTGGGTCTGTCATTCAATATTGAAAATTGTCTCCATCTCCTCTTGATGGATTCTACTTTTATCTTTTTCTCTACAGTGGGCCATAGTCCATACATACAGTCTGGATTTAGTATCTTTGGATAGAGAATAGTACATCAAAATTATTCTTTAATCACTTGTGAGCTTTGGCTATTTCTACATACGTATGCATGCATGCATAAGACAATATGCTGTGAAACTTTTTTAAAAAGGAAACATAAATCCTCATATGCATATTTTTACTGACATTAAAATCTATAATTACATAAAAGTTGCCAGCCATACAAATATTTACTAATGATCAGCACATGAGATGACTGGCTGGTTTTTCACAAGAAGGACACTGACCTGTTTTTCTTGCTAATCTGTTTTTATCACTTATATTTTAAGCAAGAGACAGCATGAGAAAAAATAAATGAAATTGAGAAAAAGCTTGCAGCTAACGCAGAGGCAAGCAAGGACTATTTTATTTCTTGCTTTTATGTACTGCTACATCCTTTTAATTTTCTCCTTATTGTTTTTATTTGCAGCTTTATCTCCTATATTTTCCTTTATCCACTACATGGCATGATGACACTGCTGAATACCAAAATTTTATAAGCAGAAAGGAATGCAATGACCTCTAGTGAGGGATGATAGTCTGGGCAGGAAGGCACTGTTCAGTAATTTCTACAAAAAAAGCATAATGATTCATACATCATTTAAATCTTATATATTATCTTGAATCGTATTGCATTATTGTTATTATTCATAATCATCTTAATGTGACCACTATTTATCACCAGCTTTTCATCCATTTTATTAACACCAAAGTCTGGAACATCTTGATTGAAATGCAGACATACTTCTTGCTTCTAAAATACAATCATATTTACGTGGCAAAAAAATGAAATGATCCCTCAATATCCCAAAGGAAACAATAGCTCTGACAGTTAAAGACTACTAATGACATCTCATTAGCTCATGACACTGACATAATTACATTTATCATCACTATCTTAATCACAGCTACATCTACTATCGTTTTACTTCTCATTCAAGATTCTTATATAGGAATTAGCCAACACATCTTAAGATGCATTAAATTTTGGAAAACTGTTTTATTATTATTCAAAGCAAAGAACACCTACATCCCTGTTTAAAAACTGCTATATCTCATATTTCTTTAAGATGCAGGCTATATTTAAAATTTAAAACAAACAAACAAACAGATTTATATGCCTCTTCTACTAAATCATTGCACAGTTGACTGGGACATGAATGTGTTACACCAGGAAATTTGTTACCAATCTAGTACCATTCATTAAGTTGATATTCTACTGCAGGAAGAAATTGTATAGATAGTAAAAAAGTAGTATTAGAAACAGTAATTCAAGCCTAATGAAGCAACATTAGCACTTTTATGTTGTACTTTCTAATTACAAAGTCTGTTAATGAAATTGGGGCATTTACTTAATTGCTGTGAACAATTATTTTCAAATTAAGCCTAGCAGTTAAATAACATGATTAAACTCATGGTACAGGCTTTTTAGTAGAGATATGGCAAGTATCTTGACTGCTGTATTATGCATGGTAGTCAAAACTGCAAAAATCTGATTTGCCAATGTAAATTAAAAGCAATGCCATTTCATCGAGAACAAGAATGAATATGCAAGGTGGGGGGGTAGGAAGGGGGGGGGAGGGGACGACCCTAGTGTGGAAGCCAAACAACAGCCAGATAAACTGCTTCAAAAACTAATTATATTGGTGATATTTTCACTCACTTTCTTCTATACAAGGACGGGTCATGGAGAAAAATGTAAATTCCTTATATTAGCTTGCATTCCACGTAACAGTGAAGATGAAACAAAATGCATTTTCTAGTTGGAGCCAGAGCCAATGCTGAAAGCACTTTAAACCATTAGATCACTTAACAGTTAACATCAGGAATTTTACTGGTAAATCCAGTGAGATTATTGAGTAATATGAACTAGTTTTATCTGAACTAGTTTTATTAGCAGTAGAAAAATTGCAAGGTGATGGGTATGGATGGATAGGATGTATATGTTTCCCTGAAACAACAAAACACTCCTGAGACCATTCATCAGTGCACAGGATCTGACATTGTGTCTTATGTGAGATACAAATCCTGTGAGATCCAATTGCCTGATTCCAATAATAAAAAATGTATGTGCAGACTCAAAAATTGGAAATGAGTTTGTCAATGTTCAACAACATAGGTAAGGGACATATTTAAAATATATGATGATTGCAGTATTACAACGAAAGGGAGAAAAAAGTACTAGCAGTGGAAAAAAAAAAAAAGTACTTTTTTCAAGTAAAATTTAGGTGCAATTTTTTTTCCCCTACTAATAGCCCACAAAAATTATACCAAAACTTAAATAATACAACATGCCACACTTTTAAAAAAGCTTTGAAAGATGGTTAAAAATACTTCAGTTTACAGTTTTAGTGTCTTCAGTTAGAAACTGATCATTAGAAAACTTCAAAATCTTGCTTCATTGAAAACATTCAGCACGTTTGGCTATTATTCCTTAAGTACCTAAAGAAATACATAAAATACATAGAATTTAATGGCATCTAAACATTAAGTACATTCTTAAATGGTTTGATCAAGGACTTGCAATGTGAAGACTTCACAAAATACATAACATGAAAGGATACATCTAAAACCTTTAAAAAATTAAAAAGCTTGAATAAATTTAGCCTATGACTTGAATTCATTTTTCTCAATTCAGAGTCTGTTTTAACATGGTAAGTTGTCTTGGATTCAGATGTCACTTAAGGGGAAATAAAATGTGAAAAGCAGGAAATGAAACTGGTGCAAATATCCAGCTAAAGATATAAGACGTGATCACTTTTTGAACTCCTCTGTTTCATTACAGCAGTCACTCCAGACACCCATCTATCTACTCAAAGTCCTTTAGGTTAATGACAGAAGTTGCTTATACTCTTGTTTTAGAAATGTATAACTAACACTGCAAGATGGTTTGCTTTTTAATAACGAAACTAAAAGAAATACAGTCACTACAGTACTATATCATTTCATATATTATAAGGTTCACACAACATACTCAGTAGAGTTGTTCTGGAAACAAACATTTTTCAGGTTTGAAATTGACATGGAAAAGGGAGTGCTATGAAAAAAAAAAAAGAAAGTTAATTATTGTTGGGAGACAGAAAGTTTGCACAGCTTCAAGTTCAAAATTGCCTGCTGCCAAGGTAAACATCTTACATCAAAATCAGGATCTCTGCAAACACTTCTGTTATGTGAATTGACTGTAAGCAATTCTGGTCCACCAACTGCTTGTTGTTTATCCTCTCCCAGCAGATGCCAAAGCCCTCATGGCACCATGGAGCCAGGCAAGCTCAGCACCCATGGGGAACTGGGGACTGGGCCTTGGCATCCCCTGGGGGCCTCCCTGGGAGATGAGGGTGCACCTCATAAACCCACCTGTGTCCCATAGGCTTGTGGCTTCTTGGTTTACCCAGAAAGGCAGGATGCCCACCCAGACCCGGCCCACACCCCCACTGCTCTCACTGCAAGAGCCTGAGGAAGCCCCGCAGGGGCCAGTGGCCCCAGAACTGTGCCCCACTGGGTACTATTGCACGCTGAGACTATTTATTACAAAGCCATAGGATGGGGTGGGTTGGAAAGGTTCCCTTGTCTTTGCTGTCAGAAGACAAAGAAGAACAAACAAGATCCTGAAAGGGTGTCATTAGTATGTGGTACAGCTGTTCAATAAATGTAATATAAATTTCAGGAAGCACCCTCCTTCAGAATATTTCCACAGAATACACCAGGATGAAAAACACACTAGTACAAGTATTGAAGTTACTCCTTTTTGAAGTTTCAAAATTTTTTTAAAATACCATATATCGCTTGTCTTCTTCTCAGTATGGAATTCATCAGACCAGAGATACCTAGTCATGAAGCAAGTCACATGAGTATCTTCAGAGAGGAATAAAACATAAACAGTTGTATTTTTTTCTATTTTAATGTATAATCCTATAGGCATTGTCACAGATTCCTAAAAAACAAGGCCAGTATAGTTTACAGTATGCTCTACCAGATGACAATTCCTTAAACTTATTATATTCTATAACACAATTATAATCTATAACAAAACAGAATTTCTAGAGTATTTTCCACTTGAGTTTTGTTACTCCATAGCCCTCATAGCAGGCAGTATTGGCATGGGTAATAACAAGTGACAGTTTCCTTGGTTCAGCTGTAACCACTGTCTTTCTAATTGACCAAGCAGCCACAGACAATTTCGGTTTGTCTTGGTATGGTGTGATCATAGTTTCATATAGATGACACTAACAAGCAGTTTTTCTAGGATGAAATATTTATAACTGCAGCATAATGCCACCACGCAGAGAAATGGAGGCCTAGTATGAAAGCTCATACCAGGAGCATCCTCGTAACAGGAAACACAGGATGGGGTACAGGTGACTACTGACATCGGATTAGAAGAGATGGGACACAGTCTGGACACAGGTGACCACACAGGTATGAACAACTCTCCAGTGGTCAGTTAAATAAGTCTAGACCACAGCTAGATAAAACTGTCTTTATGAGTAACAAAGATAAAACAGAAATAGCAGCTAACTTCCATAAAATAGCCATACATTATACATTCAGATTTTTCCCTGCAAAGAACTCCAGATGCTGATGGCTCACTGTAACATCCCACCACCAACACTACAACGAAACCACCTATAATTAGGATCAAGAAGGGCAGTAGAAAGGTAAGCATAGCAACAGAGGAAAGGGTATAAACTAAAAACTATGCATATTACTATTTTTCCTGAATTATTGGTGATAATTCTTCCACCCACAATATATATAAATATAAATATATATATATATATGTATACCGTAATAGATCTGGACTAATAATGAGTCTTGGATTAGACTGTTGAGAGTTCAACTGTATTTATAATGAATTATTGGCTTTATGTGAAAGCATGTCATCTCTTTTGCCATAAACAAGATTTTCACTGTAACTCATTAGTGTAGAATAGAGAAAGCCCTTCTGTAAACCCTTATGCTATTCTGGGGACATTCCCTGTATACAGACTTCAGTGGATGAAAGTGTACAATAATCATAGAAGACCAGGAATGTAATCAATAGGTGTTCCTATGGTCCTTGGAAGTATGTCATTTAAACAATTGATATATATGGATTCTAAGTCAACCTTTCTAAGGACTTCCTAAAGATGTGAGAAAAAAAATAAAGAAAAAGCTTTGGGACAGAGTAACACAGAGGCATTGCGTTCTCTGCCTTTGTCCTAGGAAAAGAAGCATTTCACTTTTAGAGAAGGGAGGAAATCCCTGCCAGATATGAATTTATAGAAGGGCCAGTATGGCTCAGAGGGGCTAAAAAAAAAACTTTATCTTTTTATAAAAGGAGATAAAATCCAAATAGATCCATCTCTGTGGCCAAACTTTTATAAGACCTCTGGAAAATTCTTTCTGCCTTTTTTTTTCCCCATGTTATTTGTATCCTCACTTGGGGATTATTATTATTATTATTTTACAAAGAACAAAAAGCCAGACACACTTATAAGCCAGCCAAAAAAGTATACAGAAAGCAAAACAAAATACTGCAATTAAGAGTAAAATTGTATGATACTAACCCCAGAATAAACTGCCTCTACAAATACACACACCTTTTCAGAAAAAAAATGACAAAAATGATTTTTTCAATAGGGACCAAACCCTAGAGATCTAGATTCTTTCATAAATTAAGCAAGCTGAGTAAAAGCTTGCAAGATTTAAGAAAACCACCAAGGTTTTTTGTTTGTTTGTTTGTTTTCCAAAATACCCTAAACCATGTGGGGAATGTAGGCAGGGTGGTTAGCAACAAATAGACGAGGAGAGGAATCAGAATCCACAGGCCGAAAATTAAAAACTAGAAACTGAAATGATGGTAATCAAACTAGACTAGGACAGCAGGAGAGGGGAGAGAAGAATTCCAGGAAGACCTGTAAGCTCTACACCAAGTTAGAAGGGTTATACAATATCAAGAAGCACGTGAATGAAATGGGGGATTTATGACAAAATCAAGAATTAAAAAACAAACTAACTGCTAATACTGTGGTTGTCGAGGAAACCTGTGTAGCAGTCTGGGCAATTATATGGTACCCCACGATCCTGAAAGAGCAGGGTACAGATCTGAGCCCACAAAATGAGGCTGGAGAAGCTAAAATTGGCAGAGCCAGAGGCAAAGTCCAGCCCTGCTGTTCATCGAGACCCCTTTCCACAACTGGCTGGCTCAGTGAAGGAACTAACACTGTCCTAGTAGAATATGAGGCTAAGAGCCCTTGGGCTCTTGGGGCTGAGGAACTGGGAAGGTAAAAACAAATAAATAAAAATTGTAACATCAATTATTACCTGTTCCTCTGCAAAAACAAGAAGGGGAAAAGACAAGGGGGCTGGTGCAACTGACACTTCTTACTACCACGGCAGTTCCTGCTGAACTGACCTCAGAATCATACAAAATAAGGCAAGAAGAGCAGCTGAGCTGTGAGCATCAGGGAGGGCAATGCCTGCATGGGCTGGTCAGCAGCATGGAGATGCTCCAGCTCCAGCAGGAGACCCATCTGAGCAAGTTACATGGGCTTTAGCAGGACAATCAGAAAGTGGCAAATGATGTCACCTGGAGTAATATAGAAATGTAGACATGTAGAAATATATTTGGAGTGTAGAAGGTTATTTCCTTCTGTTTGTGATATTGTAAATAGCAGAGGTGGACAAGCACCTTATTATATGCAGGCTATATCTCAAACATCTGTAGCAGATGGCCTGAGCCCGGGTGTGTGTCTAGCTCTAGGGCCTGCAGAAATGGTAAGAACAGGGGATGCAAGGGAGAGAGCCAAAAAGGGAAGCAAGGGAGGTTTCTAGGAGAATGAACAAAAGTAAAAAGAAGGAAGCCATTGGGAGAATAAATTACTTTGAGCCTCTACAGACTGTTACTTTTGCTACTGTAATTCCCCAGTACCTTTCTGGGGAAAAGAAGGAGGAATGGGGCTGCAGAGTGAAAAGGAGAAGCAGAAATAACAGAACCCCTCCAACAGCAAGAAAAATGCTGCAGCAAGGCAGATGATCTGAGATCAAAACCAGCTATACGTACCTGAGGAGGAGAGAAGACAGTGAGACAAAACTCTAGCATGTGGTCTAGTGGATCATTTGAAAGAGACCATAATTAATTGGTTAGTTAATTAGTTGATTAATTAACATTAATTAACAAGAGACCATCACTAACTAGTGAGTGCCCCCATCTCATCAGTTATGGAGCAGGAAGACACAATACCCGTTATCCCAGGGCTTGTGGTCAAATTGGAACTGAATCAAAGGAGAAGACCTATTGATGAAATAAATTTACAAATTGACAAAATAACACAGTCCTAGGATATTGCTGAATAATGACATGGCCATTACCATAATCCCCCATCCCTGGCTACCAAAATAGTTAATGGGGATACAAGAAGAATTGTTATGCTAGAGTGTTTTACTGGACAAACCATAAATGCAAAAGAAATTAACCCAAGTGAAGTGTATAGTGATTCATCAAGAGGAAATGGAACATTTTGTGTTGAGCCTAAAGCTAATAGTCTACATAACGAGAAAGAGCAAGGAATTCAGGTTATACTCTTTTTATGGGAAAATGTATAAACATTGGATTTAGCACATCCATATCTGTGGATTTAGCAAACCCATGCCTGTGGAATTGGGGAAGGTTAGCAGGACTGCATGCTGAAACTATCCCAGCAGTGCCTGACTGTGCAGCTTTAAAGACCCCTGAAGTTCTTAAACTATTGAAGGATGACAAAAGGATAGAAACTTTCAACTTGTTATGGTACCAAAATAAGTTATAATATGTGCATGTTGGACTGAAGAGTCAATTCTGATCATCCACCAGAAAACAGTACTTACAGTCTCAGGTTGCAGAAAAACAAAACAAAATCCTAAAGACAACCATCCAAAGCTTATATGAGCAAAGAGCAATTATGCAAAGGCCAACATTTCTGTAACTCTCCAGTCTGTTCTGGCCAGATTAAAAATGGCAAAAAATACCAGGTAACAGTGGATTTTTGAGCATTAAATACTGTTACAAACAGCATCTGTTGCAGCAAAAATGCCAGAAAAACAGCCACAGCAGCCAGGGAAAAATGGTTCAGCGTGTAACAGATTTAGTGAATGCACTGTTTCTCATGCCACCAGCAGAGAAGTGCAGGTGTAAGTATGCCTTTACGTTCAAAGAACAGAAGTACCGCTTTACTTCCCTAGGGATTTCACAATGCTCCAACTCTAAGTCATGCTCATGTTAGCTGAATGTAGGAAAAAAAATTCAGAAGCTGACCAAGTCCATCCAATTTAATATTTAGATGATGCCTTTATCCATGGCCTCTCAAACAGAGGTAAAAGACTTGATGAGTTTTAGTTGTAAATTCAAAAACAAAGACTCAAAATATATCAGGAAAAAATACAAGTGGTACAGAACAAAGAAAAAAAAAAAAAAAAAAAAGGTGGGGGGGAACAGACTTAGGATAGGAACAGCCTCACAACCAGCAGCAAACAAAACAAACAGAAAAATTTTCTGTCCCTACAAATGTACATGGGTTAAGATTTCTTTTGGGACTGTTTAAGCTTTCAGGAAATTTTATGTACGTGTCATCAGAAATCTGTAAGCCCTTAACCAAGCTGCTAAAGAAAAATTGGGAACAGGAATGGAAACCAAACTAGCTCTTAGAGTTGCCAACCCTGAAAACCAGGTGAACACATCAGTCTGCATTAGGATTTCCTGACCCAGCACAGTGGTTTCTTTAGGAATTTGCAACCACCTCAGATACAGTGGGAGCCATGCTATCGTAAAAACAATAGAAGAGAATTAAGAAAGCAACTAGAAAGGTCCTTAAATCATTCACTAAAATGTTAATCATTGGTTATGTGTATTGGTTAGGTACTGGCCTTGATATCTAAAGGAATTCAAGCATAATCAATTAAATACTGAGCTACAGGTATGTATAAGCTCACTCTTTTTGTCTCAGAGGATGATGAAAGGAACAAATATGTTCCCCACCACAGACCCTGATGAATTTTTTCATTCCTAAATTCTGACCTTGACTCCACATAGTCTAATAGTAGCTTGACAGTTAGAACAGTGTTTTGTTGTTGTTGTTGTTGTTTCTTTCTTGTTATTTTATGAATTATATGAAACATTTGGCAAAACAAGCATTGGCCACACATCACAGACTGCCCTCAGACCTATGCAGACCATCAAAAGGCAAGAGCAGGTAGGAAAGGGTAAATGCCCCCATGAAGATTCTTTACTTGGTCCTGGTCAGGAGCCTTGAGTCACAGGAGGATTTGCAACAACCTGTACTTGAAAGTAGTGGTCTATAATTTGTGGAATATCAAAAGGTGAAAATTATTAACCCATAGCCCTCTGATAACAGGTAATATTGCCACAGGTAATAACAGGTCACAAGCTTTACACTGACTTTGCAATGCAGCAGGACTTGACAGGCTTGCTCTGTCTGAACTTTACTTAACCTGCCTGCAGCTTTGTTTTCGTGGTTTAGCTATAATTGCCATCTTTCTAATTGACCTACTTGGTCAATTAGCTATGGCTAATTTGTATTGCTTTTATCTTTGTATGGTATGACCACAGTTTTATACAGATGACAGTAACAAGCAGATATTCTAGAATGAGGTATTTTTGTCTCTAACATAATGAATGGTGCAGAGTAGAGAAATATAAGCCTGGTACTGCAGCATAGACATTGATAAGTGGAAACAGGACGTGGCATGCTCTAGACTGAGAAGAGCTGGGACACAGACTGGGCACTGGAGACGTGACTATAAACAACTCTCCAGCAGTCAAAGTAATGGAGACTGGGATGAGGCAGAACTGGTTCGGTTTGAGGGGCAACAAAGAGAACCCAGAAACCTAACAGCATCTAACATCCACAGAAGGCACCATATACACTTCAGATACATAGCAAGTTCATTTGTAACACAGAGCTGCAGACCAGTGAAAAAAGTTTTAAAAGCATGTTATAAAACACAAAGAGTGGACTGATCTAAGGTATGGAAGGAAGGAAGGAAGGAAGGAAGGAAGGAAGGAAGGAAGGAAGGAAGGAAGGAAGGAAGGAAGGAAGGAAGGAAGGAAGGAAGGAAGG
>NC_048894.1:74404542-74449623 GCF_011077185.1 Oxyura jamaicensis
AGGAAGGAAGGAAGGAAGGGAGGGAGGGAGGGAGGGAGGGAGGGAGGGAGGGAGGGAGGAAGGAAGGGAGGGAGGAAGGAAGGAAGGGAGTAGAAGAAACTATCAACTTTAGGTTCCTCCCCATGAGGCCCCCAGATGCTAATGACTTGCTTTAACAGTCCACCACCAGCGCCAGAAACTTACAACCCTGAAGTGTCACAGAAGGGTGAGCACACAACCATTAAATGGGATACAAACAAGGAAGTATAAAAATTTCATCTGAAATATTATCAAATATTTTTCTACATACAAGTACTTTTCTGAAATAATTAGATCTGGACTAATAATGAATATTAAATTAGAATGTTAAAATTTCTATTATATTAACAGTTAATTATTGGATTAATATAGTGTGTTTTCTCTATGTCCATACTCAAAGATTTCAACCATTGACAGCTTTCAGTCTATTTCAGAATTGTCTTCAAATTCTTGAGCAGGTTTGCCATATCAAAGATTAACATGAGGTTAAATCCAACATACTTTCAGTTGCAAACTGCTGACATTTTGTTGTAAAATAATCCATATAATTTCTCTATTCTTGTGTTCTGTTCTAATGGTACAAATAGGGAAGGACCTCAATAATATATAGTTAATATTAAATACAGGATTCCTTCTCCAGTCGTAGAGGCCACTTGGCATAAATGGTAAGATTTAAGATTTATATTAGCACATACAACAATACCATCTATCTGCATCTTCCAGGGACTGCTATCCTTTCTTGAGAATCTAAAATTTTATTTTTGTTAAATTACTTCCTATTTGCTAGAGTTCTGAACAAAACTGATGGAGAAATGCCTCTGAAAATGGTTCAAAAGATTTTGAATAAAGTTTGTATTAGCTGCCCCATTCATTTCACTAATAAATAGATGTTCAGTAAAAAATACTGAAATGTCTATTAACTATGGGTTAATAAAGGGAGAGGAAGCAGATTTTATTACAGAAATTGTTTTCATTTTTAATCCACGGGTATATAGCTTCCCGGAAGGCATTCTGTATCCAGAATCAGCTACATCTCGGCCTGGAAGCATCCTCAACTGCTGCTAGAAGAATTAATCCAAAGAATACAACTATACTTCAGGAAATGTTTGTCTTTACACTACTTTGAATATATGAAGAACTTACTATGGAGGGCATCTTTTTGAAGCACTAATGCTGTGTGCTAGGTCTGAATTTGAATCACTAACTTTGCTTTTCTAATCTGAATGTTTTATTTACTGCATTCACTAATATTGTTCTTTCCCTAGCACTTGAAATTAAGAAATAGAAGACAAAATAATTCATTGTTATCAGTGAATCCCCCCTACACAAAGCCCAGGATTTTGTAGACTTGGAGGCTGTTTTTATAGTATAACTCCATCTACTTTGAAGGAAGAAGAACTAATCTTTCTAGCCATTTTTTAATAGATGTTTTCACTTAATAAAACTTTTCCAGTGTTTATGTATGCAGGGAAGAAAAGAAACTCTACTGAAAGTTTGAAATTATAGAAGACTTCTTCAAAGGTTTGTCATGTATCAGATACACAGCAAGAAGGGAGGTTTGAGAATTAGAGAGTCAGACTAATCACAGTCAGGTATATACAGGAGAAAAACAAAACAAAACAAAACAAAACAAAACAAAACACTAGAAGGCCTAATATTCATTAAAAATAGCAGAAACAAAAACTTATTGTTCGTTCCAAAAACTCTTTTATAGATAGGATAAGATACTATGAGCCTAATACAGCAAAAATACTCAAATAAAAACTGTGCTGCTGAAAGAACAATTGTACTGACAAGTATAAAATCAATTGTGTTAGCTCACTCCTTACCCCTTCAAATTAAATCTTTTTGTTCTGCAATGATTTAATAATTACAGTATGACAAAGGATAAAAGCAACTTATCCATGTCTACTACTTCAGCTTTCCTTTTGTGTGTATGCATGTGTGCATATGTGTGTGAACAAGTTAATTTGGTGTTTCTAATTCATCATTTAATGATCCTTCTGCTCAGAAATTTCAAGTATGGAAAAAAATTACTGAATTTCTACATTAATATTTTTCTTCATATATATATATGCCATAATGAATACTGTCTGAATTGGGTATTATTTTAAAAAATTAATAAATGGTGTACCTGAGAAATGAAAAAAGAACAGTCAACAAATTATCACAGCGCAGGGTTTTGAATTTAATTTAACTTAGGCTAATTTATGTGCTGCAATTATTTCAGTAAGACAGAAAGATAAGCTCCCAAGAGACAAAGCAAGTTTGGCAACACAGTATATGCCAAATAAGAATATCTGAACAGTGGCAGGGGCCAGATTTCAGAAGCTTTCCTTTCCTTAAAATTATTACAACTGTTAGTGTTTTAGAAGTACCACCTAAGCCCTATCTATAAACTAAACTGTTACATAGTTCAAAGGTATTTTTATGTTAAAGCGTATTTTATGTTCAAGCATAAAGGCAACTGACAACAGACATTAACAAATAGAAATGTACAATGTAATGCCCAATATCATTTATCATGAAGGACTGATTCACTAAAAATTATTAAGAAATACATAATAGCAATATACAGGTTTATTTCTGCATGTTTGACAGCTACAACACAACAGCTAGCAGTAATTTTAGTCATTTTAAAAAAATGAATATTACTTTGCCTAGTGTAAAATTTCCTAATTCCCTCTCTCCTGTTATGTTGCTAGACAGGCTTACCAGCCAGTTTAATTTACAGCAAACCTACAGTCACTCTATCATCACCCCCATTTAGTATTATCATTTAGGACAAATTGTAAATAAAGTTGGAGATAGTTCCGTGACTCCAGCACTGGTGGATTTTCCACTGAAATTCTATTTTGGTTTCCAAATACAATATTAATTGTGCACAGGCCTCATGCTAGTCCTCCGGAGTAAAGGTAAGTCTAAATGAATTATGAAATATTTACAAATGGCAACATGCAACTGAATCATGGTGATGATATGGCATCACCCACAGGTTGGGTGGTTATTTTTTGTTTGTTTGAGGGATTACTAAGCATGACAACATCTGGACAACCTCCACAAAAAGGACAAAACTGTGCTCTCTCTTTTCTCATTGCCTTGAAGAACACTGGAGACCATAACCATGCTCTTTTCTTACAATTTCTTGTAAATTGCCTTGCCCATTGAGAGCACTACAGAACTAACATGCTGACCTCAGTGATAACACAAAAAAAAAGTAGTTCCAAAGAACACTGAAGTTTGCATTCTCTTTAGATAAGCAGGTGCTTGCTTCTTAACTTTCAGAAAGGCTTTTGTGGTGGCAGTAGTGGTGTATTTTTTCCAAAATCATTTAAAAGATCTGTAGAGAAACAGTTGCTGCTTGGAAATGCACCTGCAAAACTTGGACTAAATTTTAAGCGTATCTTTGAACTCTAACACAGCTGATGACCCAAATTTTGAAGTATTTGTGCTATAATTCTATGGTTTGTAACATGCAATGGAACCAGTGGAGTAAAATAAATTTAAGAGGTGTGTGTATATATATATATACACACATATATATATATTTACATGTTAAAAAAGAAATAATTATAAACAATATATATGTATATATGCATATTAAATAACTGGATCCTTCCCTCCATTTTTTTGCATGATAGAGCAAAATATTTAGATAAGCAAGTTTATCTGAACACCATTTTAGGTTATCATGCACAAGTTGCAGCACATGCAGTATTTTATGTTTATGAAAAGTAATAGGTACCACAAAAACAAACAAACAAACAAAAAACAGAACATTGTTCTCACTGATGCCACTCTTTATGGCAAGAACCAAATTATATAGTAGAAATTACTACATTCATATTCAAATTTGTGTCAAAACCATAGGTATTAAATTCTTTGGTATTATCACAGAATAGTTACAATGTAAACAATAGACAGTAATCAGAAGTTTTACATAATAGGTGTCTCTGAAAATGTCGTTAAACTTTCTAAGACTTATATAGGAAGAGGCTATTTATGACTTGCAATGGTTAATATATGCATCAAACAGACATGGTTTGTAGATACAGATCTAGTTTAAGTAGAAATCTTTACTTGTTCTTTTTGAGAAGTCCCTAGGGATATTTACTTATCCACTGGAAATGTTATATGTATTTGCACAGCACCTACAGACCTTCAAAATCATTTATTAAGGTGGAAGAACATAAGAATAAATACAATTTAAGAAGGCTTAACCAAAGAGAAATCACAGGCATCAAAAAAATTTACAAGCAAGTGGAACAAATTGCAAATTGGTGACTTAGGGAATAATCTTGAGTTGAACAGCTCAAAATGCCCAGTGACTAAATAAAACTTCCAGTAACGGCTAAAGAGCTTTTAACTCTTCACATAATCATAGTAATGTTATAGGTGATAAAAAAAATGAATGTGCATTCTGGAGACTACCTTAGTTATGACTTAGCTTAGGTTTCTGGAACATCAATGAAATCAGGCACTGACACACGTTCATGCATCATGATTACAAATCAACCTAGAGTATCTCATCTGTGACCATCCTTCTCGTGAGTGCTGTCAAGCCTTTCATGTATTATCATGTAAATTATATTACCATCACAGACAAAGACTGTAAGGAGGTTCACTGGAGCTTTGGAGATTTCCAATCCAGAGATGTGTTTCAGTCTTTAGATAATGCATTGTTGGGGATGTGCTGTTGATAAATGAGGTGCTGGCAGGGATACTATCTTTCTAACATCCCAAAGTGTCTCAAGAGTTCATGGATATTTAGAACACTGAGCAGATGATAGTCCAATAAGGAATTTATTCCCCAATAACATACATCATGCTGATTTTGACTGGGATAGAGTTAATTTTCTTTATGGTACTTTTTATGTAGGCATGTTTTGAAATTGTTACGAAAACTGTGTTGATAACACATGAATGTTTTAGTTATTGATGAATAAGGCTTACAAACAGTCAAGATCTTTTCTGCTTCTCATGCTGCCTTGCCATCTAGTAGGATGGGGATGAATGGGAAACTGGGAGGGGACACAGCAGGGAGCAGCTGACTCCTACTGAACAAAGGAATGTCCCATACCATATGACACCATGCTCAGTAATAAATGCTGGGGAAAGGAGGAGGGGTGGGAGTTCAGAATGATGTCATCTGACTTCCCAAATAACTGTTACATGTAATGAAGCACTGCTTTCCTAGAAATGGCTGAACACAAGCTTGGCAACAGGAATTAGTTATTTAATTCCTTATTTTGCTTTCTTGCATGTGCACCTTTTCATTTACCTAGTACGCTGTCTTTATCTCAGTCCCCAACTCTTCTCATGTTTACCTTTCCAATTCTCTTCCCTGTCCCACTGGGGGAAGAACGATTGAGTGGTAAGTGCTTAGCTGCCTACTGGGGTTACACCCCAACATATGCACAGACAAAAAAGTACTAACACAAGACTTCTCATGCTATAGGAACTAGGGCATCTTACCTTTCTGGGCATTCTGAGCTATTAGTGACTCCAATCATGAAAAAATGAATCTTGAAGAAATGTACCAGACCGTCAGCTGAAAATATTTGGGCAGAAAAAGGTAAAGTTCCTATCTCAAAATAGAAAGAGTTCCTTATGGAGTCTATAGCTTTGATGCAGTGCCTCCTTCTCATGGCCTTCTATTCAGATCTTGTTGTTTCAGTCTATTTTCTCAGTACCATTAAAGGACTACCTTCATTATGAAGACCATTAGTATTATTTCTTCCACTTGTTCACTTGTTTAACTACCCTCTCTTCTTTCCCAACATCTTTCTTTCTAAATGTGTTTTCCACAGATTTATATTATCAATAAATATACTGTGAATCCAGAGAGAGATATATTCATATTCTGGATATTCTGTCCTGGTCTTAGGACATCACACCTTTTTTTTTTTTTTTTTTTTTTTTTTTTTTTTTTCACAATGCCTACAGCATTTCTTAGAATCATTCCCACCTCATTATTTTTTAAAACACACTGAACACCATACCTCTGCAACTCAGCACAAACATCCCATCACAGGCCCTTAATTTATCTATGGTGAAATTCACACTCACAGGTCAGATTCCTGCCTGCCTTACACCTTAGATCTTAATGCTGAGCAAAGCACTCTTGGATCCCTTCCCAGACCTGAATATTTACCTTGAATGTTCTTAACATTCTCCCTGTCTTGAACTAATTTCTCCTCTATGGTTTTCCCTCCCATTCTCAGACCTAATAAGACCTAATGGCATCTTCTCCCAAGCACTAAGTGATAAAGCAAGAGGAAATGACCTTAATTTGTGCCAGGGGAGGTTTAGGTCAGCTATTAGGAAAAACTTCTTCACTGAAAGGGTTGTGAAGCATTGCAACAGGCTGTCCAGGGAGGTAGTTGAGTCACCATCCCTAGAGGCATTCAAAAGACATGTAGATGTGGTGCTTAGGAACATAAATTAGGGGTGGATTTGGCAGTGCTAGGTTAATAGTTGGACGAGATATTCTTAGAGGTCTTTTCCAAAATAAATGATTCCATGATTCTATTATTCTAGTTATGAAATCCATAAAATAAAATTCTGGGTCTCACAAAACTCCTAGTCTGTAACTCTTCATCTCTGATATATATATATATATATATATATATATATTCTGATTTATCCATAGGCATTACTTCTATAAGACATCTTATTATTTGAAGTGGGAAGACGTCATGGACTGTAACTCGGGTCTTTTGGTGATGGGGAGAGGTAGAGATAAAATACCAGTTATATTACTCCATTTAGATCGGTCAGCAAAAGGCTGGGGAGGTCTGCTAAAGACACGAGAGGAATTACAAAGTGCAAAATTGGGATAGTAGTCTCCAAGTCTCCTTTTGTGTGAATGTTGGTCACTGTAAATAATATGATAGCTCTTATGCTCTTTGAGGCAGTAGATTGCAACCTGTACTACTCTGGCATTTTCCTGTCTGCATGTTCTCTTTCCTCCTTTGCATGTGCCACTATTTAGACACTCATTCACAGGAAAGCTGTCAAAAATCTCAGCTCAATAAAATGCTACAGTGGTAGCTACCAAGAAAATGTTTAAAAATGCTGTATTTTGCAGAGGAAAAAGAAGCTATTTTCCAATGCAATTCTCAGTTTATACATGGTGTGAGATGCCTTGCATCTCATAAACTTCCAGAGTGCTGCGCTGAGCAAAAATAATACAGAATCCCTCCAAGAAGGTTTGCACAGCTCCCTTGCAGTTACACCAGGGAAAAACCTTTCTTTATCTCCAGTGTCAAATCTTTGCAGTTCCATGCATTCCTAACAGCTGCTGCCCACTGACTCTTCACAGGAACAGTACTAAACTCAAACTCAAAGGAAACAACCAGTGGAGCCACTATTCATGCTTAAATTATTAATGGAAAACTTTGTCATGTCATTACACTTGCTTTCCTCATTTAGTCTCATGGTAATAAGTGTATACTTACTAAAAGTCAGGGATGGGGCAGGGCGGGGATGGAGGCAGCTTTAATGACAGCTAACCTTGAAATCATACTGAATTTTGGAAATGGCTATGAGCCTTGACTCAAAAGTAAATAATTGCATTTATTTGTTTTGTTTTAAGAGAAACTCTGGTAAGGTAGTAACTTGTTCATACTGTTTACATGTTTGCAATACCAAAAATCATATAAAGCAAAAATCTTTCTCAACAGCAAGTATGCACACAGCACATATTATGCTGCTTTAAGGCACAACAGGAAATTATGATAACTGATAGGGGTTTTCAAGCACCTCTTCTTTGTGATCTTTAATATTAACTTAAATACAAAGGTTTCATTATTTTATAACTCCTGATTTTACCATTTGCTTACAAGAAATAACAATGAAATAACTAAGATATATTTTACCAAGATATTATCTATAAAACCTGTAAGCTTAGTCTATAAGCTTAGTCCCATACTTGCAGAAGTAATTCTGCAAGATCCTTGTAATTGTAAGTGTCTCTAACATCAGCAGGACACCCAGGGGTGACACTCCCACAAAATGTACTGAAGTGTATCTGTATGTTATTTTGGGTTTGGTAAAAAAAAATTAAAAGCATTATAAGTATTATAAGGACCCTTCTCTGGTGTGTTTACATAAGCATTGAGGAGAATATCAAATATGTTCAGAGTCTTTTTAAAATAACATAAATTATGCTTAAATGGCTGGGCGCTCTTCAAGAGGGAAATCTTAATGGCGCAGGGTCGGTCTGTCCCCACGTGCCCAAAAATGAGCTGGCGGGGAAGAAGACCAGCCTGGCTGAACAGAGAATTGTGGCTTGAGCTTAGAAGAAAAAAGAGGGTTTATAATCTTTGGAAAAGTGGGCAGGCCACTAGGGAGGACTATAAGGATATCGCGAGGCTGTGCAGGGACAAAATTAGAAAAGCCAAAGCTCATCTGGAGCTCAATCTGGCTACTGCCGTTAAAGATAACAAAAAATGTTTTTATAAATACATCAGCACGAAAAGGAGGACTAAGGAGAATCTCCACCCTTTACTGGATGCGGGGGGAAACTTAGTTACAAGAGATGAGGAAAAGGTGGAGGTGCTTAATGCCTTCTTCGCCTCAGTCTTTAACGGCAATACCGATTGTTCTCTGGATACCCAGTACCCTGAACTGGTGGAAGGGGATGGGGAGAGAGATGTGGCCCTCACTATCCATGAAGAAATGGTTGGTGACCTGGTACGGCACTTGGATGTGCACAAGTCGATGGGGCCGGATGGGATCCACCCAAGGGTACTGAGAGAACTGGCAGAGGTGCTGGCCAAGCCGCTTACCATCATTTATCAACAGTCCTGGCTATCGGGGGAGGTCCCAGTTGACTGGCGGCTAGCGAATGTGACACCCATCTACAAGAAGGGCCGGAGGACTGACCCGGGAAACTACAGGCCTGTCAGTTTGACCTCAGTGCCAGGGAGGCTCATGGAGCAGATTATCTCGAGAGTCATCACGCAGCACTTGCAGGGAAAGCAGGCGATCAGGCCCAGCCAGCATGGGTTTATGAAGGGCAGGTCCTGCTTGATGAACCTGATCTCCTTCTATGACAAAGTGACACGCTGGGTGGATGAGGGAAAGGCTGTGGACGTGGTCTACCTTGACTTCAGCAAGGCATTTGACACCGTTCCCCACAGCATTCTCCTCAGGAAACTGGCTGCTCATGGCTTGGACTGGCATACGCTTCATTGGGTTAAGATCTGGCTGGATGGCCTGGCCCAGAGAGTTGTGGTGAATGGAGTCAAATCCAGTTGGAGGCCGGTCACTAGTGGCGTTCCCCAGGGCTTGGTGCTGGGGCCGGTCCTCTTCAATATCTTCATTGATGATCTGGATGAGGGCATTGAGTGCACCCTCAGTAAGTTTGCAGATGACACCAAGTTAGGTGTGTGTGTCGATCTGCTCGAGGGTAGGAAGGCTCTGCAGGAGGATCTGGATAGGCTGGACCGATGGGTCGAGGTCAACTGCATGAAGTTCAACAAGGCCAAGTGCCGGGTCCTGCACCTGGGGCGCAATAACCCCAAGCAGAGCTACAGGCTGGGAGATGAGTGGTTGGAGAGCTGCCAGGCAGAGAAGGACCTGGGAATGATGGTTGATAGTCGGCTGAATATGAGCCAGCAGTGTGCTCATGTGGCCAAGAAGGCCAACAGCATCCTGGCCTGTATAAGAAACAGTGTGACCAGCAGGGCCAGGGAGGTGATCGTCCCCCTGTACTCGGCTCTGGTGAGGCCGCACCTCGAGTACTGTGTTCAGTTTTGGGCCCCTCGCTACAAGAAGGACATGGAGGTGCTTGATCGAGTCCAGAGAAGGGCTACGAAGCTGGTGAGGGGCCTGGAGAACAAGTCTTATGAGGAGCGGCTGAGGGAGCTGGGCTTGTTCAGCCTGGAGAAAAGGAGGCTCAGGGGTGACCTTATCGCTCTCTACAGGTACCTCAAGGGAGGCTGTAGCGAGGTGGGGGTTGGTCTATTCTCCCACGTGCCTGGTGACAGGACGAGGGGGAATGGGCTTAAGTTGCACCAGGGGAGTTTTAGGTTAGATGTTAGGAAGAACTTCTTTACTGAAAGGGTTGTTAGACATTGGAACGAGCTGTCCAGGGAAGTGGTTGAGTCACCATCCCTGGAGGTCTTTAAAAGACGTTTAGATGTAGAGCTTAGGGATATGGTTTAGTGGGGACTGTTGGTGTTAGGTCAGAGGTTGGACTTGATGATCTTGAGGTCTCTTCCAACCTAGAAATTCTGTGATTCTGTGATTCTGTGATTCTGTGTAAATAAACCTGATGTTCCAAAATATTCACATCTGTACCGAATTCTTTCTATAAATATCATTATTGTAGTATAGATGGAAACTATTAATTTTAAATTTCCTAACAATATTTCTTTCATTTATGTTTACAATATATATATGCAAGCAACTGTCTGTCCCTAAAATAAAAAAATAAAAAAAAATAAAAAAAATGAACAGCAAACTAGACTACAGAGTTATTTTTAAAGGAACACAATTTTCAGATGCATGTTCTATCCAAAGAGAAAAAAATATGGGCAAGTAGGTTGATCGAAGGAAAAAAAAATGTAAGGAAAAAATGATCCTCTTAAAAGTTTGTAAATGAGAGTTATTTGTGTGCACAAGTGTGGTGGGTTGACCTTGACTGGCTGCCAGAGGCCCACACAGGCACTTTCTCACTGCCCCTCCTCAGCAGTACAGGAGAAAAAAAAAAGCACGAGTCCAGACAGAGACGGGAAGATCTCTTACCAGCTATCACCATTGGAAAAACAGACTTGGGTAGAATTAATTTATTGCCAATTAAAAATAGAGTGGTACAAACTAAACCCCTTTCCCGCTACCTGCCCTTCTTCCCGTGTCCAGCCCCACGCCTCCCTCCCCAACCCATCCACCTCCTGCTCCTTAGCAAATGGCATAGGGTTGGGGCCAGTCCCTAAGAGACCCTCTCTGCTGCCCATTCCTCCTCTATACAGATCAGTATTGAATCACATGCTATACAATTTTTTCAGTAATCAGTGAGTAAATACCAAACATCACAGATAAAATTTGCAAAAGCTTGCAGTCAAGTGAATTAAAAGGAGAACGGAATGTTTCCGACTTGTTTGCTAAACTAGTAGCAGTTCACACAGTTAAGACAACCAAAGGGATGAAGATAGACATCCCAATTAAGTGTCCAAGTCTATCACTGAAAGCCACAATTTGACACATGAAAGCCACAATTAGACATTAAGGAGGCATTTTTACCTTATGCAATACCAGTAAGCATAATTCTGGCTATGTTTTACTGCTTACTTTTTCAACTGAAAGGTCAGAAAACTAGGAAGGCAGCAGATAAAAGTTTAAAACACTTTAAGGGTTAGAAAAAAAAATATTTTGCAGTTTGGGAAAACTGTACATCTGGCTTATTACTAAACAAAAATAAGAATTTGAAAGTACTAGACACAAATTTCCTTGTACCCTCATAGAGATAGACATGCTGGATGGACACTGTAAGCCTCTGGATATCATTAGCCAAAGGCAAAACAAAACATCATCAAGTGCAATTCAAATCAAAGCTAGGGATGAGTACACACTGTTCTACTTATAGCTGAAGTCTGAAATTCAACTAGTTTTTAAATGACACGAATATTTTCAACAGATGATGACAGAAGGACATTGCTACAAATATGAATTCCTTGCCTCTGGATGTGCTGAAATGAACAGTGCTTTTCTAGTTTTGCTCTAATATGCTCTCTGGCTACATTAAGCTCTGTTCTACCTTTACCAAACACTTACAAAGTTTAACAATAAACACTTCATTTTACTACTGAAAGGTATTTTTCAAATTTAGCTTGAGAATTTAGATGAAGCTTTATTGAACAACCTTTTCTCTTTGGAATGAGGATGTCATGGCAACACTGTGTTTGAGTTCAAAGGAGCCATGCTGCCACAGGAGGTCCAATACACACTGAGCCTCCAAAAGGCACTCTAAGAATAATTATCTGATCCAGCAAAGGTATTTGTTAAATATCAGTAGCATTGAGATTGACAAAACCTTGCAGAAACTGTATTTGCAGAAGGATTTTAGGATGTATGAGAGTATGAGAGGTGTAAGGTGAACATCAGCTTTTAAATTTACCATCTAACAATAAAACTTGCCTGTTCTTATATCCATGAATTGCATTCTGCTCAGTCATCACACACACACACAAAAAAACTTTTTTCCCACCCCTTTACTGTGTGGCACCTTCATGGTCTCTCCATCCTTTCTTATTGCTTCTCCTCTTCTCGTATTAGTGTCTGAGCCTTTTTTCTATACTTAAGCAGTCTCACCGTCTCCTCCTGATCTGGCACCCTATCTATGCTTCAGGTACACGAGATGCTGAGCTGACTTCAGTGTAGGAGACTGAAAATTTAGGCATTCATATTCCCAGATCCCATAAGGCAAGAAAACAAGCAGTAATTGGTCATTATAGATATCACACTGTTTTGGTTTGTTACTCCTTTAATTTTGTCATTGGAAACACTGGAGAGAAGTGAGTAAGAGCAGCATTCTGTATATCACTTCATGTATAACAGGAGTTGGGAATGTGGCAATGAAGGAGAAGGAATACCACTTAGTACAAGGTTGCAAAGCATTTGTGCTTTTGCAACCACCCTTTACTGAAAGAATGTATAAAACATTCTATAATGGGAGGAAAGGAGGGGAAAAAGGAAAGAAAAAAGAAAAGGAAAGAACATTACTGCAAAAATAGAGGGGACTCATGAAAGACACACACTGCTGCTGAGCCAGCAGTGTTTCCTTAGGACGAGCTTCAGTGGAAGAGTAAACCGCCAATTTGGGAACTAAGCTGAAATCAGACCAACTTGAAATGGGTGGGTTGCACTAGTACACTACCTGTTTTTAACGTGTCGTTTATTGCTGATCAGGTCAACTACCAGACATTTTGAATGGTAACTTTTCTTCTGTTTTGCAATTTGCCCTTTCTAATGTTCAGTCTAATTCTGCTTTTATAGCACTGCTCTACAGCCCACAGTAAATTTAGAAGCTACATTGATAGAGGATATACAGGTTTTCGCAGCTTTTAAAGTTATGCTGATATTAAAACCTTTCTATGATTAATTCTGACATAAAAGCCTTTCCAGAATGTGTTTATATAAAAAGCTTCACAAATATTTTACTGCAAAGAAAGACCATAATGTTATTTTATTGATGGGGTTGTAAAAAGAACAATTCACTGACTTCATATATTAATTCTTCATATTAGTAAGCCACAGTGTGCCCTTTGGAGTGTGACTACTGAATTTTCAGTTTACAACAAATACATTTATCTTCTAAGACACCATTCCTCTCATTTTCTCCCTCTTCCTCCACATGGTTAGGGGCTGAGCTTATCACAAGAAGGGAAGATAAGAAGGAAAAGAGGCAGGGTAAATACTTGAGTAAGCACAGTGTTCAATATACGGCAATTTAATAGCATTTTACCTTAGTCAAAAGTACAGATGTTGGTACTTTATGGCAGTGGTGACCATTTTAAGCACATGTTATAAGATTGAAGAGTAGAGAATAAAGAGACAAATTTTAGGAACATAAGCTGAACACTTTTCTAGAACCAATTATCCTTTACAACATGGGCAAACAACAACATTTTTGGGGGGTTCCCCGAGCTATGCTACCAGCAACTTAAATGGCAAATTGCACTAATTAGATGTCTGGATCCTATGTGAAACCTCTCAACATCTTCTGGTTATTGCTTACCTCTGCTTCATCATCTATCATCAATCCAACTGTTTTCACAGTCCCCTGCATCATAATGTCTGGCATGAAATGATTTTTTATTTTTTAGTTTTTGCTGGATTCTCATACTAAAATCTAGGCTAACTCTCCACAGTGTATATGCACAGGGAGGGAATTTCAAGACATGTTGTACAGATCTGTGATTTTCTCAGAGGCAACCTTCGGGTTCTCAAAATTTATGGAGAACTATATAGTAGTGAGCTCAACAAGCAAGAGCCACAGGTATGGTACTAATAGTCTACAGTGAAGTTATGTTACTAATACTCTCGAGTGAAGTCTTTCATATTTTCCTGTTTATAGCTTTCTAAGCATTTCTCAAAAGAGTTTAAAAGAGTTTTAAAAAATTATATGAGTGAATTGATGTATAACTAAACATTTTTTTTTTTTTTTTCTTAATCTCTTTTCCTGAATCTTTAGAAATGGTCCAGGTCAAACAACAAAATCTCTTTAGAACTTTCAATTTCAACAACTGACAATTTGATTAAACAACAATAATTATTTAAGATAGTATCCAGTGTTTATGTGATCCCCAAAGGCCTATACAAAGATTGTATAGGAAGTTCTTCATTTGGACAAAATGAACTTCAGCTGACATAGTTTTTGCTGGAACAGAATTTATTGTCTTCACAGGGGCTTACACAGTGCTGTGTTTTCAATTTTTTATGAAAATAGTGGCAAGAACACCCTGGCATTTCTGGTTGTTGCTGAGCCTATGCTCTTGATCCACTGGCATTATGCTAGCACATAAACTAGATTTACTAGGGTTTTCTATTCAGCCACAATTACAGGAAGTTTTATTTATTTAGTGAAAATTTATCAAAAATGCTGTTTCACTAAAAATGACATGTTTGATAGGAATATACTAATTCTGACAAAGCTCAGAATGGGTAATCTAAGGAATTCAGAATAAGGGAAAAATAATTCATACTATGCAGGAAAACACAAATAGATCTATTTGCATTAAACTTTTTACTCTACATTTAACATTACCAAATTTATTTCAAATGAAAATCTGGTAACTCTGGCACCGTCAATACCATTCCATCATTATAATATTTTGTAGCGTATACAATATATATATTAAAAAAAAAAAATACAATCCCTTTCATGCAGAGGTATATGATGTGCTGAGGGAGCTTTTCTTATAACAGACACATGGCCAGAGCACGCTGTGTCATGCCATGACAGAGCAACCTCTTTGTCTGCAAGGATTCAAAGGAGACCTAGTAAGATAGTGTTGAAACAGCAGAATGGTAGTCCAAGACAGATATCAAACAATATGAAAATGCAAAATAAAGGGAACATGGGTAAGTGTAAAGCTAAAGCATGAAGTCTGTTATGAGATGTAGAATAGGAATTCTCCTTCTCTTCAGGACATTAACAGAAGGGCAGTAAGCAATCTGGGAGAGTGAGAGGCATGTTTACAGCCAAGAGCATACTGATGCTCTAAGTCTGGATTTGATCCTATCAGATTTGTCCAAACCTATTTCATGGTATTTCAGCATTTCCAACTGGAACTGCTGAATGTTAAATTAGGAATGAAACACTTTCAGAGCCTAAAAAGAGGTTAACAAAGTTGGACTCTAAACATGAACACAGTTTTAAAGGTCTATTCTTACACTCTTTGTGAACTGATTCATCCCAAAATCTTACAAAATGAAATGAAAGCAAAACAGCTACTTATAAATGCTGTTTAAAGGCAGTGCTTATAGCTGCAAAAGGAAAGACAATCAAAATGCATATTCTGTCTCTTTCCTCTTTGTTGTCTGTTGTGCCAAATACAGCAGGTGCCATCAGAAAAACCTGGTGAAAAGAAACACACACTGCAATACCTTGCACAACAAGGTCCACTGCAGATGGTGATAAGTTTTCCCTTGAATTTAATACTTTGCAGATACCTTTGAGTATAAAAATAATCAATTCAGTATAAATTCTAAGTGAAGAGAATTCAGTATGTAGAAGATTCAACATGAATGTTGGATAAATTGCATAGAGTTCCTGTTTAGAGAGAGAGAAAAAAAATGGAACTATTTACTTTTTTTACACTGGATAAAACAAGTCTTTGGAGAGATTTACCGAACCCATGTATGCACTGAACCTGAAAGAATAATAATAAAAGAAAAGTCATGGAAAAAAGAAGAAAAAAAAAAAAGAATGAGACAGATATACATCATACTCTTCATTCAGGAAACTACAGGACCAGACATGTTGTCTGTCTTTCAGTTCCAGTTTCTGTTCAAAATTATTTTTCTCTCTGTATATAATAAAATATTTTTCAAGTGGGGTGCTAGAGACAACTTGTCTCTGCAGCAAAGGAGATCAATGCCCCCACCAATGGAAAGATAAGGTGGAGTAAAATAGAATGAAACCCAAATATAGATACTGAGGCTTAGTCCTGAATTAAAGCCTAAACCAGTATGGCTCTGAGGTACATTAACTTCATTTATTTCTCTCTTTATTTCTCTCAAATTTCTGCTAAAAATTTATCTGATTTAAACTATTTAAACTTAAGAAAAAAAAAAGTATATAGAGAGTAGCTACTTCTAGTAGCTTTAAACAGAGACATTCTGAGCTAGAAACTTATGAAACAAATACCACAATTCTGAATGTTGTCTTAATGTGTAAACTAAATAGATTCTAATGAATTAAATTCTTAGTTTGTCCAGCTTCGGTGGCTTATATAAAGCACTGCAACCTGTATGAGTACTTCACTCATTTCCTTAAGGCAAAAGGATGTTTGCTATTCCCATTTCCTGAAACTTTGAAACCAGGGCTTCAAAAGAGTACATAAATATCCATACACCCTTACTCCATAGAATCATTTCCTTTCTTATCAGTGTTGGCTAATGACACAGAATTTGCAAGGTAAAGAATTATAGAGAATGAAAGAACATGCAGTTCTGCTCCTAACAGCTACATTTTGGTGAAAAGAGAAAAGGGAGGGAAGGGGAGGGGAAGGGAAGGAACGGGAGGGGAGGGGGAAGAACGGGAAAGGAAGGGGAAGGAAAGGCTAAAAAAGAAAAAAGTTGATTTAGTTATTAACCAGAACATAATGCATTGAACATAGTACTGACAGCCATGAATAATGAGACCAACTAAAAGTAAAAATAACCTATACAGCATCTAGAAACTCTGACTAGAGAACAGAACTCAAACCAGATTTCAAGTAACAAAAAAAAAAAAAAAAGAAAGAAAAAAGAAAAACGAAAAAGAAAAAGGAAACATTGTAAATGAGACCAAGAAATGAGCCTGCATGCAGAATTAAGCAGGAAAGTTAAAGATAAGCTAATAAAAGTAGTCTTTTCTATTTCACTGAAGAAGCAAGGCGAATTGAGTGAGACTGATGTCAGAAATAAGCCTGAAAAACATGCTTACAGCTGGTAAAGGTGTTTAATGAATGCTATAGCCCTCGAGGGAATGAGATGCACAGTTTTGTTTTTCATTTGAAATTAAGAAGGAAAAGATGAAATAGACTAGTTAAATCTGACCTTCATATAGAACTTCCACAATAGTACAACTGCCTTAATTAGAGACAGAATCGTAATATGACCAAACAGTACTAACAGCTCAGACAAAGTGATCTAACAGAGCTTTTAGACACAACAAGCAAAGTCTCCCAAAAGCAAGTGCAACTGAATTATCCAACATCAAAATAATAGACAAAGTTACTTTTAAGTGAAAGACATAGCAGTAAAGACACCACCACACAAAGCTCAGTGTACTCTTGAAAAATGACATGAGAATCTGGGCAACTGCTCAAGCTTGTATGACCTCTGTTCTATTCAACTTCATTGCTGGCAAGTTTAAAGATAGTTCAAATCTGCAATACATTACTGCAGAAGCACTTGTAGCTACTAGTATAAAGTTATGGTCAAAGATAAAGAATAGGGGAGGCAGGATGGATAGCCCAGTCAAGAACTTAGAAAGAAATACAAAACATAAAAGGAAGAATACCCAGCAACTGAGCAAGACAACAAAAGATACAGAAGATGGAAAAATAGCAACATATACAGTAAATATAGACTACAGACCTGCAGCAGATGAGACCATCTGCAATGGGACTACAGCAGATACAGAGATCTGCAATATGCACACTCTGCAATAAGAAAGCTGCCAACCATCCAGCTGCCATATTTACAGTCACACTTTGGATCAATGACCCATTTCTCTTCAGCTGCATTGTAAAGCCAGCAGCAATGTAATTCAAGCAACACAAAGCCATAACAGACTGGAAGATTTTGACCAAAGGTTAGGGATGTACAATAATGTACAATAAAATCTTTCTGAGGAGTGTGGACAATTTCAGGCTGTCAGTAAAAAATTCACAGAACAAGACATGCTACTGTATAGAGTTTGTAACAGTTGTCACACAGAGGGGTTGAAAGAGGGAGAATATCACTGGTAATTTCTGTTCAGCTTTCAACAGAACACAGAGAGAATATATTTTCTCAGTAAATTCATACAGGGATACATATTTCATCTGCATCATGCACATCCACAAAATGCAAAGATAAAGTCAGTGAAGAAAAGTGAGTAAGCCTGTAAGGGAAAAGCATGTTACATCCCTTGAGACTAGCACTGAACCCATCAGCAGAGTCGTAACAGCAAGTTGACCTTTAAGTAAACTAAGGATCTACCCTGAGATATACTTCCTAATTTATCTGCGGCAAAAACATTCACAGTGCTTATGATGCAAAATGTTTTCTGACAATGTTTTCTGGCACAGTGTGTCAATTTTTGTTAAGTCTTTGGAGTACGTATCACAGGATGTGAATCCACCTGCAAAGTTATTCTAAGAAATCACAAGGATCTCAGCCAGTCAAGATTACAGCTGATGATCTTATCCTGTAATATAAAAAAATATCAAGAGGCAATCCAGGACTGTGGACAGCCACAGATATCAATACTACAACCACGCTTAAATGGCTGCCAACATTTCAATACTGTCCTAGATGTAGTCAGGCTGAATGTAAGAACATAAAAGCAAGAATACTGAGACAAACCAGAGGGCCATCTAGACCATCTCTTTTTTTCTTTTCTTTTTTTTTTTTTTTTCATCTCTTTTTTCTTTTCTTTTCTTTTCTTTTCTTTTCTTTTCTTTTCTTTTCTTTTCTTTTCTTTTCTTTTCTTTTCTTTTCTTTTCTTTTCTTTTCTTTTCTTTTCTTTTCTTTACTTTTCTTTACTTTTCTTTACTTTTCTCTTCTTTTCTTCCATATAGATACCATTTGGAAAAAAAAATGTGTAATGTTTCATTGTAGAAAGAAAGGAGCCACAGTCCAGGCAAAGGGAAACTTTCAGTCAACCCACACAGGGATGAAATTTCCTGCAGCCCTATGGTCTGCAAAGGACAATAGACCGGATGAGCTGGAGCTGGAGTCCAGTCTATCTGGCTGCATTGATGGACCTGATGACTGAAATCCCTGAGCTGACCAGCAGTAATGTCCACTGTCCACAGCAACTAACATGACTGGGGTAACCTGCAGAACTTGCAGTTGCCTGCTTGAAGTAATGAGGGGGTGAGCATACTATTCACACACATCACTACTGCTTGGCCTAGAGATAGCTCTGCCTAACATGCAGGCTGGTTGCCTTGGGAAGAGACTGAGGAAAGGCTTAGTTTTTGGTTTCCCAATAGATTTTTGGCCTGCAACAACTAATAGGTGAAAGACTTTGTTACAAAGGTGGTGTCTCTGTTTTTGATGGTCCTCATTGGGAGTCAGTGGGTTATTTATCACTTTTGAACCAAATTGGTAATTTATTATTTTCATAGTCTTAATATACATTCTGTAAAGAGCCCAAAAGAAACACCCATTGAATACAGAATCAGTAAAGAAATGCTAAACAGAAAAGGTCTGAGGAGAGTTCATCAGTCCATCCACTGACAGCAATAGCCACCAACCATGACTGGGCACCGGGACAGGCTCCCCGGGGCAATGATCATGGCACCGAGCCTGATGGAGTTCAAGAAGCTTTTGGGCAAGGATCTCAGACACACGGGTTGTGTCTGAGTTGTCCTGCGTGGGGCCAGGAGTGAACTCAATGATCCTTGTGGGTCCCTTCCAACTTGGGACATTTTATGATTCTGTGATTTTTCCATATTGTGTGTGTATATATTAGAATCCTTTGAACCCTTGAAACAGCTAATACACCAAGGTACAATGTAAGAATACCTATATTAATATTTTAAAGAGGCACTCTTACTATGTGCTAATAAAGCAGCCAGAGTTACAGTGCACTATCTTAAAGTATTACAATTTGGATACCTTTGCATTTGTGAATACTCCCCTAGCTTCCTTGAATACTTTCACAAAACTGTTTAAAGTACTTGCTTGAAGTCATACAGCAGGGAACCAAATTATGGTTTCTTAGATCCCAGTTATTTTAACCAGCAGCTCTTCCTATATATAGACACAGTTGCAAACAGAAATATTCAGGTTAACACCTTTATCACAAAATTTTCACAGAATCTAATATCCATAACACAAATCTGCTCAGTCTAAATGTAGTGTTTTCCTTAAATGGTATTTTTAAATACCTCTTAAATACTCCTCTGGAGTACAGATATTAAGGAGATACTTCCACAAACTTAAAGTAAGGTTTACAAGGTATGGGCTGAAGGAAAGACCCAGACATTTGTAACATCTTTTCCTTGGACAAGGCATTTCTAACATCTTTTCCTTGGACAAGAATAGCAGCAAAACTTTTGTCACTTCCACAGTATTGTAACTGAGATAAACCATCTTCAGGTTTAAAAACTGGCAAAAAAATACATTAAAATTTTGGCTGTTGCAGATGGTTTGATAAATCCCAGAGATCTAAAACTGACAGAAATATTGGTCTTATTAACTAATAAGTACACATCTAGAAACTTAATCAACTCTAACAATGATGAATGTGCATAACATTCATTAATTACAGTATGTGACCTTTCTGAATAACTACCTATATAATAAAATGGTTGCTGAACTGGATCATGGAATGAGGTGGTTTTTAATAAAGATCATATTATTGCTACATTGTACTTCAGGGGCAGGAAGCAGATAGGTCAAACCTGTGATGTTATTTAACTCACATTGTCTCTTAAATAAATATATTCCTTAATAACCATAATGATTACAGCTACATCAGACTAATACTGAATGTTTTTTGTTGTTTCAAGTGAACAGTTTCAGTGAACATGAAGCAGAGCAGATGAGCACAACAATCTATGACAGTATTCTCAGGAACCACAGGGTACATCTTCCTCCCTCCACCCCCACCCCCTCCCCCACCCTTGATTTGATACTCTGCACGTTGCAAGGCTTTAAAATAAAATAAAATAAAATAAAATAAAAATCTGTCCTGACGGCTTAAAGTGACAACCCTTATCAACTGATACTGTTCAGTCACAGCGGTTACACTACATAGTAGAAAGCAGATCTTTTCATTCTGAGTGACAAAATCAAACAAGTCACTGGGATATTTCCATTGCTGATTTCTGAGCTACAGAGATCCACAAATCCTAGTGCTTGCTACTCATGAGCACACTGACAGCAAAGCAGTAGGCAGCACATTTCAAAAAGCTCTTCTAACATGAATAAGTACATGATATAAGCAAACAAAACCTCCAGACGTCAATGACATAGCTGTGCTACCTTCTTTAAATTCATCCATTACTAGAACTGACTACATGTTTGAAGATGATTTGAGCCCAAATCACAACTGTTTATTGTTTATTTTTCAAAGTAAGAAAAGAAACAAAGAGTGCATTAAGGGGCCAATCCCACCCTCTCATATATCTATATACTGTATACAATACCTGCTAAATACGAGCAGGTATTCAGAAGTATGGTTCACTAATTGAGCCAAATGAGCGGAGGCAGCTGGAAAACACCCCACACTTGCAAAAAGCATGTTCAAGTTATAAATTTTCATGTTCCCAGGTTTTAAGGAAAAAGAGCAGTGCATCAACAGCTTGAAAAGAAATGAAAACTTGTATTGTTTGGGAGAGGGGCTGTTGTGGTTTAACAACACAGCAAACACAGCCGTTCGCTCACCCTTCCCCCTCCCTCTCTGGGATGGGGGAGAGAAATGAGAAAAAAAAATGAAATCTATGGGTTGAGATAGGGACAGTTTATTAGGACAGGAAAATAAAATAATAATAATAATAATAATATGTACAAAACAAGTGATGCACAATGCAATTGCTCACCACCCACTGACCTATGCCCAGTCTATCCCCAAGCAGCCGGCCCCCCACCCCGGCTAGCCACCCCTATATATTGTTCACCATGATGTCAGATGGTATGGAATACTCCTTTGGCCAGTTTGGGTCAGCTGTCCTGGGAGTGTCTCCTCCCAGCTCTTGCTGTACCCCCAGCCTGTCTGCTGGCAGGACAGAGCGAGAAGCTGAAAAGTCCTTGGCTTGGTGTAAGCATTGCTCTGCAACAGGTAAAACATCAGTGTTATCAACATTAGTCTCATCCTAAATCCAAAACATAGCACTCTACCAGCTACTGGGAGGAAAATTAACTCTCTCCTAGCTAAAACCAGGACAGGGGCCTAGTAAAATTGTTCAGTGACCCACCACAGCTGTCTACTAAACCCAGTCACACAAGTAACAAAAATGTAGCATAAGGCTAATATTGTCGTGTGGAATAGCAAATTACATTCAAACTTCAGTGCAACCCATCTGACTTGTTCAAAAACTAACCTTCACAGGAATGGATCACGTGCTTGTGTAGGCTCTAGGTAATATCACAGGAGCTATGTTAAAGAGCAGTCAATGAGTGGCACAAGAACGTAGTTGGCGACATCTTAAATTTTCTCATTAAGGTAAAATTACTTGGGATAGGACCTCTCCCTGTGCCTAAACTCCTTACTTCAGAGGTCATTTGTCAAAGGAAAAATATAACTGTTTAAACTAGATGTTTGATTTTTTTTTTTTTTTTTTTTTTTTTTTTCTGATACATGCATTGAAAGGATACTTGGGTATACTTTTGTGGAAATGATTCAAAACAGGGTACTGGATCATGTTTTAAGATTTTTTTCAGAGAGTGACTTTGTTCATTTTTTCCCAACAGATGGAATTTCTGTTTGTTGGTTTTCTTATAAAAGTATTAAATTCTTCCAAATTTCTTATGTTTACATATATTCATTTTTGAGTTTCTTCGTAAATTTATTAGTTTTAGTATTAAAAGTCATATAAGATGTGAACATGTACTCAAGAAACAGTTACTATCTGAGCTGTGTTTGAATGCATATTTTCACAGCTACAAATCTAAAATTACAAATACTTGTCTGGACTGAATATATGAAGTGACAATATATTCATAAAAGTAATTTTTTCTGCACTTACTATGATCCTTTTCATCCCTAAAAATTACTGTTCGTATTTCTGGGTTTTATATGCAAGTCTTCCTGTTCCTTAGACTTTTTATGCCTCTTGAATCTCAGTAGAGGCAGTTTTCAGTGCTCTTTTTTTCTCAGCAGTCAGCTGTTACAATTCAGTGGTTAGTGATTTTTACCCTGCTTGAAAAACCTCTGCAGTAACACACTGCTGGTCAGCCAACAGGCAGATCAAAAGCACTACCCACTGAATGCATGATTGCCAATAAAGAGAGAATTACTTGTAGGAAACCAATCTGTTTTTAAATTGTAATTACCCAGAAAATACATAGATGCCCTGAAATGTCATAGCACTGTTCTGTCAAGGATTACTCTTTAAACTGCATTCTTCCCAATTAATAAATCTATGCTTACCACATGGTCTTGGAAATGATATTTATTGTGAATCTTTAAAATACTTTTTGGAGTTTTTTACTGGTTAAGATTGGGTTTGAGAGTTTGTTTTAGGTTTGCATTAGTGACCCTGAGTGGAAAAAACAGTCCCATACTATCTGTAGTGATCCAACACCTCTGGGCTTGTACCTTTCTTTCTCTTTTCACTCCCCTATCTGAAAACAAAACCTAACCTACCCTGATCTGATAGTTTACCAAGTGCTGCCAGAAAGTTGTTTGGACTTGGACTTTCAAAGATGAAAACCTAAATAACCTCTGACTAATAACTATATAAGTAATCAAAGGAAAAAAAGAAAGGTAAAAAAAAACAAAAGAAAAGACAAAACCTTGCCACTTCTATTACCATGTTTTCCATTACCATTCCTTGCACTTATCCCCCCCCCCCCAAAAAAAAAAAGGAATACCAAAAATCTGAATGAAGCTATCGAGGCCACAATTATCGAGGCCACACTGTAAAAATAAAAATTGAACTTGTAACAATTAAAATAACCCTCCTCCAGGGTTGTATTTAAGATGAACCATTTCTGTAATATGGTAACACAGCACTATAAACACTTGTCATAAACACTGTCACTTGTCATGACAGAGGAGGAGCAGGAACTGCTTAAGCTGGCTTTTCCTTCAAAGCCAGGAACGATACAGATGCATACCTTCTGGTCCAGACTTGAAGAATGGCAGCAGAAGATACAGGGAAGAGAGGGTCCATTTTTAGGGAAACTTGTTTGACTGGGCAGGCAGAGAGGGCAAAAATGGGAGTCCCGTATACCTCAAGGTCTGTAGCTATTATTTTTATTAGTGAATATATAGCCCATATTTTGGCACTGAAGTTAAGCAGAAATGCATTCAAAGTAATGGTTCTCCATCTGATTGCATTCAGACCATTAGGAATGTTTGAAAGGCAAATCTAAAATGCAAATCTTTTGGCTTAAATCATTTCTATGTTCTGCAATAAGCAATAACAAAAATTGTCTCAAGCTACATTTATTTTCCTTAAAATGTATGAAATGTTATTGTACAACAAAACTCAAGTAGAGAGGGCACTGGCAAACTGAATGTCAGCAAAACATAATCTCAAATAGATGTTGGTTTTGTCTCTAATGATCTTTGTTATTTGTTGCATTCAATGATACAGTGTGCAAATACATTTTCAAAAGTTTTTTATTGGAAACAATGCATTTGTTTTGCCTCTGCTTGACAGTTTCATCACTTAGTAATTATTGCAGGAATCTGAAAAAATCAATATAATATAATCAGTATAATCACCAGTTAATGAAAAATGGCCTTGTTTTTTTCACTTAAAGGCTTCACTGGATTACTCCTATCTCAAAATGATGAGTAATTTTGAAACTAAAGATACAAGTAAATATATTTCATCAACAGACATGTGTGAATACTAAATCAGAAGAATTTATTCCTCTGATTATTTAAAACCATAAATTTTCCAATGGCTATGTAATGGAACTGCTATCAGCCAGCATTCAGAGAATAGTAAACATAGTGTGAAAGTTTCCAGGAAAGTTATTTTGTCCTTCCCTTTTTATTTATTTATTTATTTTTGGCCAGAGACATAGCACAGTTAAACATCCAATTGACAAGACTAGAAAATTTTCTATTTTTTCAGAACCAAAGACTTCAATGTGCTCTTCAGCCCTGGACAATAAAATTGGCTTTCTATATTTAAATCTGCATAGAGTGATGAGAAGATAAACACTTTTTTTTTTTTTTTTTTTTTTTTTTTTTTGGTCTTAAAAGGCCAAAAAGCAAAACAAGCCCTGAATATTTTTTGAGGAATTTTACTTCAAAGGATGAAAGGCTTTAGAGGCTGCAAGAAAGCACTCAGAAAATCTTACCTATAGGATCTCCTAATCCAGTTTCTTCCAGAGCATGCACATGGAAAATACAAATTTTGCCCTTAACAGAAATTCTTGAAAACTGAATTCTTGACGAAAAATGTAAATTAATCCTAGTATTCATATAAACATTTTTTTAAAAAATTTATTCTGCGTATTATAGCTGTGTGCAGTAGGAAATACAAGAGCATATGTAAAGCATACGTACAAGCTCACATTAAAACTGCAAACATGCATTATCTTCCCTAATCTACGTAATAATCTGTCCACAAGTAAAAAATCACTGTAGTGAAAAAAATCCAGTTACAAGATGCACTTGGAAAATTCTTGTGTATTGCCAGCACCGCCTCCCACCTCCGATCATGTCACTTCTTTTGGTGCTTTGGCAAGTTGTCTTGCTGTTTCTGAGTGCAAATTTTCTCTCTCTACTCCACTGACATTAGAGTAGAAATTGTACCTACTCTAAGTGGCTTTAATATACATCATCTGCCTCTTTTTGTCTCTCCTTGTTATGCTGCTGTCAGCAGCCTTTAGATAGGTGTACTGCTATCATTTCAAGGGCAATGACAGGGGTAAGCAAGTACCGGGATTTTAAATGCATCACATTAACTGGCTTTTCCATTTCAGGCAAAGAGTTTGGGAACAACTTAAAAGATTGGATGAGCTACCCTCTTTTGTTCCCACAGAAATCCAAACCTCTGATAAATAATAAACTGCCTGAAAATGAGGATATGGCCGAAAAATATACTCCAGTCACCCTGGAGAAGCAGCAGGACTGTAACACAGATTTTATTTCTTGGCTGTATTGGTGACTGCAAAATGGCAGAGGCTAAGGAGATATTCATCTGGTCTGTTTTATATAGAAAAGAAAGTGATGGGGAACTCTGGAAATGTAGTGGTAATTTGTGCACTTTATCTGATTACTCTTGCAGTATAATAAAATAGTATGAGAAATTATTGAATTGTTATGATATAAAGATTATTTTTAAGCAATTATAAACAAGAAACACAAAACACATTTATTATATTTTACTGCTGCAGCTTCTTTTACAGTTAAAAATAAAAATCATCAGATATTCAGAAAGATGACTTATGCAGGAGACATTATGACTCATAGGCCTTACAAAACAGATGGGACATTTTATTAGGGTTGGGCAAATCAAACAACAAATATGCTGAATAGCATACTTATCAGGTATATTGATGACATAGACAGGGCTTTATTCTCTTTATGCCTTCAGTAATTTCATTGCAGTGCAAATTCATTAACTTCAGTGGGGCAACTCCACAGGTATGTGTTAAAAAAGATTTATCTTACTGCTACATACAAAAAGCTTATACATCAAAAAATTTACTAATCCCACTATTTCTTACATTTTGCATAATCGCGCATAAATAACTTCAACCATTGCAGCCCTTTTCTCCATCTTTTTATATGAGATTATTATTCTAGAACAAAAACATACAATACTTAAGCACACAGGTATTTTATTTCAATTGATAGTATTATTAAAGACATTAAAGGTATTAAAGCTAACTGGGTTGTTCACATGATCAAGTGACCAAATAAGTGCATTCTGAATCATGTCCACAGTGAGTCAGTTGCTCTTATTCCTGTTATGTGGTTCATCCCCTGTTGAACACAAAATTCTCTGAATAACCTACTGTAGTCCCAAAACTGGGAAAAAAAAAAAAAATCAAAATCAAAAAACAAACAAACCAAACAAACAAACAAGAAAACCTTGAAGCAAATAAGGAAGCCTGTATTTGTGTAGTTTTTCTATAGCTTGTGTAGTCTTTTAGATGAGAAAATAAGGGAAGAAAGAGACAGCAGAAGCAAGGAAGATAAAGGATAAAAGGCAAAAACAAAAACAAAACAAAACAACAACAACAAAAAGGAGAAAACCAGCTCCAGGCTGACCTATAGTAAATTTTTTCTCATTAAGTGTCATTAACATATTAAGAACCACACCCATCAAAATGCTAATGCATACTAATGTAGGATTAGCACAATCCCACACAATCCCCCCCCTCTCCCCCCTCCCGTTACTCTGTAGCATGCAAACTCAGTAGAGATAAATTGGGTGAGCTGTAATAGCCAATCAAAAGTAGCCAAAGAGATAGTTTTCACAAGTTTGCTGTGAATTGATGGTGATTTGAGTCAGAGGTGTGCTTGCTTTGTGAAAGATTTCCAAGTACCTGACTCTGCAGAGTTATACAATTAATAATTTAATTAAAAACATTGGTGTGGATTCCAATGCTGTGTGCTTATTTGTGCAGTGCACTGGGCATGAACACATGGACAACAACACGACACAGACTCCACAGCCTTTCTGTACACCGGTTCTGTCAGAGCAACCTTATGCAGACAATCTTTTCCTTTTTGCTAGCTGGGCTGTCTCCACCTGCAAGTGTGGGCCTGATGCTGCCAACCTTTCTGCCACAGAGCCCCTCAGAGAAGGCACAGGCATCATCTTCTCTACTCCCCCCTCCCAGCAGGCAGCTGGAGGCAGCTGTCAGCTCCACCCGTGAGTCTTCTCTCCTTCATGCTGACCACAGGAGTTCCCTCAGCCTGCCCCTGAATGCTGTGTGCCCCGGCCCCTCACTCCCTCCAGTGCTGTCAGCTGGGCCCACTCTACACCCATCAGGATCTTTCCTGTACCAGGGAGACCAGAACGTGACACCAGAACCCAGGGGTACTTGCAAAAATGACACCAAAGAAGAGAGGAAAGTTTTTTCACAGGTTGTTGTTTATTCTTATTGTTGTTGCAACATCTTTCTTTCTTTCCTATTAGAATTATTCTACCAGACTGTTGCCCAGTGTTGGGAAGAACTGGTAACCAAGCATCTTGAATGGACTTTATGCTGCACTCCTGCGCTTCTTCCTGGCAGACCTGAAGACTTGTACTTCTTCAGAGGAGCAGCTGTCAGTGTCACCATTTTGAGGGTTGCTCTTCTCTGTGCACCGCCATGCAGGGCGCAGCTTCATCTTCAAGCACCTCTTGGGCAGCCTTCTCGTCCTCAGACCGAGACACCCTGTGCCCAGCGGGGCCTTTGGAGGGCTTCTCCTGTTGCCCTGGTGCAGCAGCTCAAAGGAAGCCAAGCGCACTCTTGTCCATTGCTTGGGACTCCATGCAGAAGAGATGACCCCTCTGCAAGAGAGGGTGGGATGGGGGCAGGGGGTGAGGGGTAGGGAGTCGGGGAAGAGGCCATCATGCAGGCAAGCCTGCCAGATGGTAGCTGTGGAGGCAGAGGCAGGGCCGAGAGTACGAAGCAGACCAGGCAGTTCTGCGATGTCGGTGGTGTTGTCTCGCAGGTGGGAGCCCTGGCATGATGACATTGTGCCACATCAGAGGGCTTGGAGGTGGATCCACCTCCTTGGGCTCCACACCGTCCACCATGGCTGCTCTGCCTCTGCTCTCACTCTGCCCCCACTTCTTCTTGGGTTCAGTAACCCAGCTTGCATTGGTCCCATGAAGGCATGGGCAGCTGTTGCCCCAGGACCTCTTAAGGACAACCAGGGCTGCTGTTCGCCAGAGGGCCTGGGAGACCAGCGAGTGGTGGGCCAGGCGCAGGGGCTTTTATAGGCCCCAGGACACAGCGGGGGGCAGATGCCACTGTGACATCAGGAAGCCTCTGTGATGCCGCGCCACGCACCAGGCCCAATGTGACCATGTTGGGAGGGGGCTTGTGTGGCCTGAAAGAGGCCCTCGTGTGGAAGGAGGAGGAGGGTCAGGGGTGCTGAGGGCCCCTTTCCTGGCAGTGGCAAGGTCCCAGTGTTATCCATAGGTTCGTGCCCATTGCTTCCATTGCTTTTTGACTGTAATATGTTGTATTATATTTCCAGATTGTACTGTGTTTTCCTGTGGTATCTGCTAATTCATTTAACTGGTTTTCTTAAAAAAAAAAAAAACAAACAAAACAAACAAAACAAACAAAAACAAACAAACAAAAACACCTTTATGAAAAGTGGCTGTTTTTAGTCAGATTTGTACTTAGTACAACAGATATACTAGAAAATTTATAATTAATGATGCAGAACATTTCAGACAGAGCACATTAAGTTGAATATGATTTTTGATAAAGAGATTTTAGCTTTTTAGCTTTCTCCCTTTTATGATGTCCGGAGTAATACAAAATGTTGTACTTACGCTAGGTACTCAAAAGTATTAAAAAGATTAGTTTAGTCAGGAAACCTAATTTTAATAGATTTCTCATCAATGGGGATTAAACATCTAAACTACAAGGATCTAACTAGTGAAACAGACATTTTCAGGAAATCCTTAATTTGCCTATCAAGGAGAATACTGTAACTGCAATTGTGGGCGATATAAACAATGCTGTCAAACTGCTCTAACATTTAAATGTTAGAAAATGATAGACAGAATTTTGAAAAATTAGATTCTGATTTATCAAATTGTTATCTCAAGCTTGTAAATATCTCTGACAATTTTTTTATCATATTTATTTGTTCTCCAACAATTGCCTGGAGTACTACTAATAATAAATGATTCCTCAAATGCCCAGGAAAATCCACAAATTATCAGGTGCAAAGGAAAGAAAAGTCTTTGTCGATGTTTTGTATTGTATATTCACCACCACAGTAATTTTGTTAACACTGTAAGGCTGGAGGTGATAACTAAATAAAGCCTTAACAATAATAAAAGTAATAATAATAACAACAACATGTAAGGAAAAGATGACGAAATACAATGGATATCTAATCCATAAGAAAACAACACACTATGCATTAATTTAATTCAGAAACTTGATAAAGGTAAATAAAGGTTAATAATTAAATTTCAATTTTCATATCTCCCAAGTTTCAGGATTTGATTTTCCAACCTTAATTTATTTAATGGTACTGCAGATATAGAAAAGTTAAATGGTTTGTAAGAATATCATTGCAAATGCTAGTCTTTTTTTTAAAAAAAAACAACAACATCAACAACAAAAAAACCTGCAAAAACAGGATTATGTATACTGATAGGTGACCAGATTGGGGAACATTTCCTGTTCAAGTATTGCATCACCGTCACAACCCAGCAACTTAATACTCTACCCACTTAACCATCTGTCCTATTCTACATCTAACATTTTAGCTATTTAACTTAAGATATGAAAATTCTAACTGGTAGTGATGTAATGTTTCTCGTTAATGTAAAACGTGTAATTATTATTTCTGCATAAAAAGATAAATATCATCATCCATTTTAGGTACATGAATTAGCTCTACTGCTATAAAGACTATAATTCTTACAATGAAGAAAAATAATTAGAGGAATTGCTAGTGATAAGAAAGAACATTAACTACACTTTCTCCTCATTTACAGTCACACCTGCTTAGAGATTAAATTGTATTTTTATGCTACATTAAAACAGCACTTTCTACAGGAATGCATTATGTTTCTGAAAGGCAATTGCAAATGCCTTTGTGAACTCAGCAATATTTTGTGTTCATGAAGCAAGCATTTGTGTTGTGTCTATTAATCTGTAATTCCAGTTCTAAGACAGAAAAAAAAAAAAAAGAAATGTCACTCAGAGCACCACCTATACAGTCCTACACTTTTTGAACACTTCTGTGAGAGTTTTATTATCCTTTGCAACCTCCAGAACCAGGCAGATAGAATTTTAATCTCATGCTTGATCTGAATGCAACCTCCTACCATTGTCACTCACAGCTGATTTTCAGTTTGGGAATTCACATTTTTATCTAGACACTCCTATGTCACAGCATCTCTAGTATGTTACTCATCAGTTTTGAGCATCATAGTCGGTAACAAAATTAATACTAATTATATTTAAAAGATAGCAAGATTATCTTATTCTCCAGGAAACACTGAAGTCTCTTTCTTTCAAACCTTTTCTACCACTTCACTGAACTGCTTTTCATCCAGCCGCTTTTAAAAATTTAGAAAAATAACCAGATATTATCAGGCTGTTCTTTCTCCTAACATATGAAAATACAACCGGGTGAAAAGAGTTGCAGTGTGTTTGTAGTTACTATGTTTACTATAAGATCTCACAGAGAAACTGAATGGGTTTTTTAATGTCTCCTGGAATCAAAAGAAACAGCAGGAGAAATTCTGTTCTACAGCTCTGCACTGCAGGAAAAGAGATAAGGATATTCTATCTGGTTCTATCTGGGTGGAGTAGCTGCAATATTGTAAGTGGGTACAGATTTTCCTGTAGAGATCTGTGGTCATTCTTCATTTTGTCATGTACAGTTTTGAACTGCTTGGTGAAAAAAGAGACAATTTGGTATGTAAAGTTCAAGTAAAAAAGCCCAGTTGTTAAGAACAGTTCAGAGTGTATGCTAGATACACAAAGCTAAAATGAGTGTTCTTGCCAATGAATGCCAGCAGCCAGGTAATCACACTTGTAGAGGGATTATTTTAACTCTTTTGCTTTAAAAATTATTTGGACAAGTTGGACATCCTTGTGTTTGTTATAGAATAAATCCAACATATCAGGTGAAATGTATCTAAAGTTTATTTTAAGGTGAGGAAACTTAGTCCCTACAAAAGAGAAGATTCCTTTTACTTAGTTACAAGGTTTGCCCTGAATACAGAATGTCTATTGTCTGTTCACTGCACACTAAAAAAATCACATTCCCCTTTTTTATTAAAGAAAAGATCAGACAGCACTACAGTGGGTACTTATCTATTCTGCTGTAACAAGTTCAGGAATACCTTCAGAGGATTCCAGCAATAACCCTGATACTTCATTGCACATTGTTGGCTTTCTGGGAGCCTTGTGGTATGCCTTAGAACAAGATATAACTGCAGTTCCAAGACATATCAGTGGTCTCCAAGCATACATATACACACATGTACATAGGAAACAAAGAGGGACCTAGGTGTCTATTGCCACACAAAGATTTTCAGTCTTTCCAATTTCTGCCTCTGAGAGCTTACTTTATGACCTCTGCAGCTTGGTTTGACATATACATTAGGTATGACTTGGCCACTAAGATGAACTCTTATCACAAAACCATTTGGGTTGGAAGGAACCTTAAAGATCACCCAGTTCCAACCCACTGCCATGGGAGGGGATGCCACCCACTAGATCAGGTTGCCAAGGGCCTCATCCAACCCGGTCTTTAACAACAAGGAATGGGGAGTACACAAATTGTTTGGGCAGTTGCCTCAACACTCTCTGAGTAAACAATTTCCTTATAACATCTAACCTAAATCTACCCTTTTTAGTTTAAAACCATTCCCCTTGTCCTATCATTGTCTGCCCAAGTAAAAAGTCCCTCTCCATCTTTTGTTGCTGTAGTTGTTGTTATAAACCCCCTTCATTTAAGTATTGAAAAGCTGCAATAGGGTCTCCTCAGAGCCTTCTCTTCTCCAGGCTGAATATCCTCAGCCGTCTTCTTCATAGGAGAGGTCCTCCAGTCCTCTCATCATCTTCGTGGCCTTCCTCTAGACTCATTCTAATACATCCATGTCTTTCCTGTGCTGGGGACCCCAAAGCTGAATGCAGGGCTCCTGGTGAGGTCTCACGAGAACAGAGCAGAGGGGGAGAATCACCTCCCTCGCCTTGCTGGCCACACTGCTTTTGATGTAGCCTTGGATGCAGCTGGCCTTCACAACTGCAAGCACATACTGCTAGCTCATGTTGAGCTTTTCATCCACTAGAACATCTATATTCATAAACACAGCATGCAGTCAAGGACAACTCTCAGAATTTTCCTCTTCTACTTTTTTTTTTTCTTTTTTCTTTTTTCCTTTTTTTTTTTCTTCAGAACATTCTTCTTTATGTTGGCATTCCTTTTAAAAATATGGTAGTTGATTGACTGTAATGACAGAAGCCTAGTCCTCAGAAGTAGTTCTATAGTAAAAATCCTTGCCACGTGGCAAGTGAGGAAAATGATGCATGAGGAAACAGATTCTCTTTGAAAGCTTTCAGCTGGAGTTTTACATCATTTTATAAAATCAGAAACAGAGATGATTCTTAAAACATTTAATGACATTCTCAATGGCTGGGATAGCCACCTTGGCTGGGATACTTGGCCAACTTTTTTTTTTTTTTTTTCTATCATTACATGACTTTCAGTCAATGATTCTTATGAATCACCACTTCATAAGAAGTGTAAATAATAAGAAATCAGACATGTAAACAAATAATCTCGGTTTTCTGGTCCTACATCATCTGTAGTTTAACTATTATTTATTTTCTTACTGAGTTTTCAAATATTTCACCAGTCTACCTTTGGCCAAAATGTTTTTTTATGACCACAGAAAATAGTTTCCTTTCTCCTTTTCAAGATATCATTTGGCAGCTGGTGCAAGCCACCTAAATCTGAGGCTCTAAATAATCAAAGCGAAGTTAGAGCCTTCATGAAAATTTTTGGAAGGTGTCCCCTGCCCATGGCAGTGGGTTGGGACGAGATGGTCTTTAAAGTCCCTTCCAACCCCCAACCACTCCGTGGTTCTATGACGGTATGAAACATACAGAATTTTATAAATGACTGCTCTGCTTCTGTGTTACGTTACTGGGACAGTTTTTCCTCAGGACTGAAATTTGAATGAGAAGAACACTGAGAAAGTAAGCAGGTTTTGTCTCAGTCTGTATAAGGATGCACTACTGGCCCAACAGGACTGAATTTATAGGAGAAGATGTTCTGGTATTTTAACTGGTATTTTTGAAATGAAGTCAAAGGAATCATTGAAAGAAATCAGGAAATTTCAGAAATCCATGGAAAAATTTAGGTCTGAATTTAAGCAAGTAATGTGTCACTAACACACACGTGTCAGTACCACACTGACATAGCACCATACAAGCTACTATGAAGAAAATTAGCTCCATCTCAGCACACACACACTTACAGGTCATATTGCCTTTGCTGGCAGATGTGGTCACAGAATCATGGAATCACAGAATCATCTCGGTTTGAAGAGACCTCCAAGATCACCTAATCCAACCTCTGACCTAACACTACCAAGTCCTCCACTAAACCATATCCCTAAGCTCTACATCTAAGTATATTTTAAAGACCTCCAGGGATGGTGACTCAACCACTTCCCCAGGCAGCCTATTCCAGCGACTAACAACCCTTTCAGTAAAGAAGTTGTTCCTAATATCCAACCTAAACCTCCCCTGGTGCAACTTTAGCCCATTCCCCCTTGTCCTGTAACCAGGCATGTGGGAGAATAGACCAACCCCCACCTCGCTACAGCCTCCTTTCAGGTACCTGTAGAGTGTAATAAGGTCACCCCTGAGCCTCCTCTTCTCCAGGCTGAACAACCCCAGCTCCCTCAGCTGCTCCTCGTAAGACTTGTTCTCCAGACTCTTCACCAGCTCCGTAGCCCTTCTCTGGACTTGCTCAAGCACCTCCATGTCCTTCTTGTAGCGAGGGGCCCAAAACTGAACACAGTACTCGAGGTGCGGCCTCACCAGAACCGAGTACAGGGTGACAATCATTTCCCTGGACCTGCTGGCCACCCTCTTTCTTATGCAAGCCAGGATGCTGTTGGCCTTCTTGGCTGCCTGAGCACACCGCTGGCTCATATTCAGCCAAGTATTAACCAATGCTTCCAGGTCCTCCGCTGCCAGGCAGCTTTCTAACCACACATCTCCCAGCCTGTAGAGTGTCTTAGGGTTGTTGTGACCCAGGTGCAGGACCCAGCACTTGGCCTTGTTGAACTCCATACAGCTGGCCTCAGCCCATCAGTCCAGCCTATCCAGATCCTCCTGCAGAGTCTTCCTACCCTCGAGCAGATCGACACACGCACCTAAGTTGGTGTCATCTGCAAACTTGCTGAGGGTGCACTGAATCCCCTCATCCAGATCATCGATACAGATATTAAAGAGAACTGGCCCCAGTACTGAGCGCTGGGGGACTCCACTAGTGACCGGCCTCCAACTGGATTTAACTCCATTCACCACGACTCTTTGAGCCCGGCTACCCAGCCAGTTTCTAACCCAACGAAGCTTATGTGGTGATCCAATACTTTTGAAGGTCCCCACTGGCAGAGATGTTCCAGGAAAGATTTGCTTTGCAAGGACCAATAGGCTTTCTCTCACATCCACAATCACAGTAACACTACATTTGTTCTTAGAATAACTGCTTCTGTGCACACTGTACAGAGTTCATATTATGACTTGTCATTCTGCCTGATTACTTGATTCATCGATTCCAAGTGTTAAGTACTAAGTATTTCAAATAGATTACTGTACATACAAAAACATTATCCAATGCTCCAAAACTGTCAGGAATAAAATCTAATATTAATAAGTGACTAACATACAGAGTTATGATACTAAAAAAGACAAAATCAGTTTTCAGGAATCAGTACCAGTGCTTGAATCAAGAAATCCTGCTAATGTACCTCTCTGGCTTATTTCCTGCTAGGTATTTGTTTTCAGTTACTAAAGATATCCAGTTCTTCGTCTGAAAGCAGATAAAAAAATCTGTAACCATTTACAAAATCTTCATTCCATCTATCAGAACATTGAAAGTAGTACACTCAGCTAGAAGTACCACAGGACCCAATCTTGTTTGGGAGCGACAAAAAAAAGGGACTTCAGATATGTGAAGTGCATAGGTGACACAGAGCTTGGTGGAAAACAGTTTCTGGAATTAGGCTGAAGTCAAACACATCCATGAAGTACATCTATGAATAAGATTTCCAAAGCAATGTTCCAGATGCACAGACTCACTGCACATGTAGTTCACATGAAAATCCTGACAGAAATATCATACACTATGTAAGCAGAAGGCCCTATTAGGGCCCTTTTCCACATACACTAGACAAGAAGGAAAACTTACATAGAATAGATAACAGAGAAGGAAATGTTTTTCACCTTATTATTTCTATCATCTGCATCTATAGTTAAGAGAATCATCTGTACATGTAAACATTTCTGTCTGATAGCTCAGTGCGAAATCTTCAAGTTCAGAAGATTCATCCAGTAGGAACCCAGAACCAAAGCAGGCAAGCATTTGCCAGATACCTTGGTGCTGAATGACTTGTAAAGTTATATATAACAAGTTCTGTGATAAAACTGAAAGATAAAAATATTTTTCCTGGTTAATAACCTGTGAGCAGCACTAGTGTCGGAGTGAGAAAACAGAGTCCAATGATACTCGTGTATGTGATGCGTGTAACTTTCTATCTTTTATATTCTCCTCCTGTCTCTGTTTCCTAAGAACTCTTATCCTTTTTCTGGAAAGCATTTTGTTTATTTGTATTCTGTTTGTTTTAACAAAGTGCTGTCAATGAATCCGCTGAGTATCTGCCTATATACATTGTTTAGAAGTGCCTCCTACTGCTGTTTTATGCATTATTCTAGCTGAAAGAGAGCTCATTTTCGATTTCTCAAGCTAAAAAAGGAGCTCATTTTAGATTCTTCAAGGAATTTGCATTCCTTGACTTAAGCTTTTGCCCCTTGGTTTTCATTTTGACACCAGCTTGAATAATCTTGTATCAATTGTCCTTCCCAGTCTCTGCACAGCATAGCTGGTTAAGGTCTCTTCTTAATCTTCTATTTCTAAAGAATTTGAACCTTGATTTTGAACCTTCTGAATAACTCAAATCATTGAGTCTCAATTCTGAATGCCCTTTCCTACCCTTTCCTTTGCTGCCTCATTCCCTTAATACCTTTATTATAATGAGCTGATTAGAACTGCTCACCATATTTCAGATGTAGCCTCAGCCACTGCTGCCTTTTATAATGCCCAAGTCATACCTTCTTAAATTTACAATCCTACTGCATTTGAGAATCACAGATATTACCTAGACTTTTAAAATTAGTTATATGTTTTTCCAGTGAGGTCTCGATTCTGGTATCTTTATGCTGAATGCTACTTTATTCGTCATATACTATCTCTGGTTTAGCCTCTGAGAGGCTAACAGAGAAAGAATCTGTGGTAAAATGTTTTTGAGAGTTAGATGATATGTAGTCTAACAACGATAGGGAATTTAAAATTTTCTAAATTTTTAGCTGTGCAGATTTTGGCCAGCATAGTAACTGGCTTGTGCTGGAGCACATGAATTCAGATGTGGGATAACCATAATCCCTAAAGCTGATCCTCTTATCTCATTTTCCACTTCCTGGGGGTCATACTGTCACATGCATATGACAGTCGTATTTGAGTTAAAAGTGCAATATCCTAACAGCACCCAGCAACAAAATATTCTGAAGTACTATTACGGACAATGGCAATAGAAGTGTTCTGCAATAGAAATGTTCAAATTAGTATCAGTGGACAGCAAATGGGAATGTCTGCATGTGGAAAAAACAGGAGGAACAAACTGGTGAAATCTTTAAGAATGGCATGTGTTGAAGGCACATAGACATATGCGTGATCAAGATCCCAGCATGCCATGGGACACCTAGTTCAGGAAACAGAACAAATTAAAAGAAGTAAAAGCCAATACTCAGGTTAAACAAAATAAACAAATCTGTTTGAGTACTCTGCAAGGGAGAAATTTACAGCACAAGCTTCTCTTGTTAAAAATAATTAAATAAAAACAATTAAAAAAAATCACAAACAATTTTCATCCCATCTAAACACAAAGCTCCAACGTCAACCATGTCAGTGTAAAGTGGCAGTGGTTCCTGACATTTATAATGCAGAGCTGTGTGAGCTAAGTCAAGGATTATTTAGAAAGAGCTTGTACTGGTGGTGAGGAGCAGGCAGAGAGGAAAGAGCCAGACTTCACAGTACTAGGCCCTCTCAGACTCCTTTTGTGTGTTCCTCATTTCTCCCTGCTGAGTCCCCTCGCCATTCCCAAGTCTAGTAATAATTTTGTTATTCTTGTATTAAACAAATCATGTCCTTTATAGACCATCCAAGAAGCGGTCTTTCTGCTCATGTTTTCTGCTTTGAAGAAGTTCTCTTGCTGTTTCAAAATGAGACTCATTACTTCTAGTTGCCTGCCCTCTTCTGAAAATCAGCATATTGCATTACTAAGGTTTGATGATATCTTAAATCTATTTCTGAACGTAGAATTAGCAAATGTCTACTAACTCCTTCACAATCTGAGAGGGCACAATAGCTTTCTGAATAATTAGCCATGCAGGCTTCTCCAAATGACAATAACCAAAAGAAGCAGCATCTGAACCTATGCACAACCAAAACTGATCATGGATTAGGGTCCTTGGTAGGCACAATGTATGCATCAGATCAGGAATTGGATTGTTCAAATTAACGCAGCGTTTGGCTGATTTCAAATTTATACTCTGTACACATCTCCTCAAACAGCACTGTAATACAAGGGTATCCAACTTCGCCCTTTCTTAATAATCTGATTGTTATGGTGTATCAAAATCCATCTTCAGAAATATATATATATATATAAATCTTCAATAGCACTATTCAGTTCCATGCTGAGGGCAGGTAAAGTGTATGTTCTCAAAAGAAAGAAGGAGTATACAAGCAACATTCAAGAGCTGTTTTGGATATATAAATAGCTTTTTTCTAATTCTTGACTTTTTTTTTTTTTTTTTTTTTAAGAGAAACAAAATGAAACAAAAGCAAACACAGAAAATACGGTATCAGTATACAGATTTTTGTTCTCACTGAAGAATATTTCCACATCAGTTCCTTTCTGTCATACCCTTCATCAGATTTCCCATCAGACTGTAAAGTCAGACAGAATAACTATGAATTTTACATTAACCCAGTATCCTCCGAGACTACATTTAATCAGATCACAGCCAAACCTGATCAGGAAGTTGCATTCTTTATTGAGACCCAATCTTGTTCTATACTTTTTCATCCTAGACTTACATAAGGATTAGATGGCCCAAACTGAGTGGATATATGAGGAAATGTTCCAGACACATTACTGCTGCTTCTCTTCACTGTCACTAAAGATGAAGGAGAACTTACTAGGTTTCATTCTCTCAATGGGATGAACACCCTGTGGTCTACCACACATTTACACTATTGATAAGCAACGTCAGAGGGAAATCACATTTTGCACATTTTTTTCATGCCCTTTCTATTTTCACAGTCATGTACCACTCCAGATATTTAAAAGACTGACTTTTAGTTTGCAGACCATGCTGTGAGTGACTTGCAACAGTAATCAGCCTACATGGCATGATACAGATAAAATGATCCTACAAACTACGTCAGCAACATGCATTCTTAGGTTAAATGCAGAAAAGGACAAATCCCATTCTACATCAATTGTCATGTTGCACTTGATCTGTTTCTCAAGCCTCACAGGAGCACACCCAATGATTATTTGGACTGCTGAGTTACTCCTCAATTCCTTTCTATTTGATTTGTAGAGGATTTGCTTGAGGAACTTTGTAGTGGTGGACTAAAGGACTGCCACTGGCATCACAACAGTTTAAACTGCAATTTCCCTACAAAGCATGTCTTTATCAGGTAGAGAATAAGCTGAACTTGTATGTTTGCCTTTAGTCCAAGATAAGCCTGCTAGCCCAGTATGAAGGCAATAACAAATTTAGATGAGATTTTTCATAAGTGAATAGGACTCAGCTAAAAGCCTAGTAAAGCTTTGCAGCCAAGAAGGGTTTGACAGCTGAGTACGTTTGCGCACTTGAGGACAGAACAAGTATTACATCAAGCAATCAGCATGGATTTCAGCAGGAAACGTGTATTTTGAGATATTCTGCAACTTGAACACCTTGCTGTCTGTTTTTCATAACTCATTTTATACACAGTAATTTAAGTGGAAAGTGCTCAATCCAATAGCTTTTTATAGCAAGAGGAGCTTTCTATTGGCATCAATGGACTTCAGGGAAAACAAACAAACAAACAAAAAAAAAAAAAAAAAAAAAAACAAGAAAATCTGTATCATATTAAATACTTCTGTACTTGGAACACATTGCTCCTGATCAGAATGCAGTTAACATATGTTAATTATTATTATTTTACTTAGATCATACTCATCTTCAACAATTTTAACAGTTTATACCTGATGTTTTTTTCCACATACATAATTTCTAGTTAAACTATTTATTGAGGGTAGAGAAGAACAATAATTCTGAGATTTATATTCCTTTGGAATGTGAAATATTGTTTTCTTTTCATCTTAAATGGGAATAAAATGTCAAAATATTGCAACGTTGTGATTTTAAATCAAATTCTAAAAAATAGTATGGCAACATCCTGGTTTCTTTTCAAAACATTTTTTTTTTAAAATCTTGAATTAGGTTGATGCTATATGTTAATTGTAGTTTATACAAGATAGTTCAGCTAGTTTCTCATGGTATTTTCTCAACACAAAACATAAACTTTTTTTTGAAGATGAAGTCTCTATTTCTTATGTACTTAAGAAGACTACTATCCCTACACAGCATCACTAATTCAGCAACCTATTTTTCATTTCTTTGCAAGAGATTATACAAGACTGAGAGCCTGTTATAGCATCCAGTGAAGATAATAGGGAGTCCCACTGGTGGCAGTGGTCTTTGGATTGAATTCTGCTTTTCTCAACAGTTCTGGGAGAGAACACCAATTTTCAGACGTCTTTCTGAAACCTCTTCCATATAGAAAAAACTGCTTGAGATCATTTCATGAATGATAACAGTTCTAATAATAAGTGCTGGCCTTGCTTCAAAAGACAACATTTTGGAAGAGAATTTGTCTCTCACAGTGTGCTTAAACTCAGGTTTTAGTAGCTGTTGCCAACCAATCTATTCCACATAAATGGAATTGCAGTTCACCAAAGAGATTTTCTGCTTGATTCTCCAGAGATTTCTTAGTTACCAGCATAGTCCATGTCAAATTTACAGTGGAGGGAAAAACAGTCAGTATACAACCCTAGCCAGTCTCCTTAGAAACATTTTAAGGAAAAAAAGGTTTTCATTCAGGTTCCTCACTACAGTTCAGCCTCAGAATTATGAAAATTCAGCATGCAGACCAGAGACAGAAGTATAAAAGTCCTAAATCTTCATGAACTACATTTCACCATTGTAAAACCCTTATCTTATTCCTCAATAAATTGCTTCTGTGTTCTCACTCCTTGGCACCTTTGGTAGACATAATACCTTTCCTCCTTTTTCCTCTGCTGCACCTTGATCTGATTTATTCCATTTCAGTCTTACAATATATACTGTATAGTTTCAAACAGAAGAAAATTATCCTCTCTGAATTCAATACTGAAATTGTTTGCTAATACAAGAATGATTTGTTACCATTAATTAGCTAATGTTTTTGTTACAAGTAAAACAAATAGCTGTGTCCTTCAGGTGCCACGTGTTCCACTTCTTCAATTATTTAGGCAGAGTGGTCCTAAATTTGCCAGGAAAAGGCATTTTTTTACACAGTATTACTTTGTGTAGTCTACCAAGACAACACAATTAACCATTTTAAAGATATTTTTACACTTTGGTCCTTGTTGGAACCAGTCTATACACATAAGCAGAGCAGTGTAAGAAGTTCAGAGAGAGCTTAGACCTTCTCCCAATCTACATATCTACCTAAAAGCTTCAGGGAGTGCTAGGACTTTCAGTCCTCTGGAAAGCAGATTGTCTTAAAGTAAAAACAAATCACCACACCTGTATCTGAGCCATACCTTGCTCTGGACCTGTCAAGCTCACAATTGCTTTTTGTGTCAATCTCAATCTCCCCATATTTGATGTATATCTCTTCAAGAAATCCATAAATCTGTATAAACCTCCATGCTAGCATGATAAAACTACCTGCAACTGCAGAGGTGGCCTATGACTTCACTACTGGGTGTCTCTCTTTAGAGAGTGCACCCACCCAGGTTAGGGCCTGGTGAATGTGTGGTAACCTGCGACCATTTACAGACTACGAGAAACAAGCATCTGTATTTAATGGCAAAGCTTAATAAGGTCACTTCATCCTGTCCTGCTGACAACCTGCCTTCCCTCTAGCACAAGGAATCATATACTACTGTTGGTTAACACAGTTCCTCACTCAATGGGGCCCACACACGGGCATTGGTGTGTTCACAGTCAAACACAGAAGTGACTCATCACGGCATACATAAAGAAACCACTGCCATTCCCCTGCATCTGCAAAGGTGTCTCAACAGAATAATCACAACATCCAAACTTCCAGTCTCACTATACTACTACAAATCTGTGTGGTGCTGGTGAAACTGTACTTGCTAATGTAAAGTTCTTTTACCCAAGAGATAATGAGCAGCCCTAAAACTAAGCTTGGAAAAAAAAAAAAAAAAAAGAAAAAAAAAAAAAAAAAGAAGAAAAGTAAATTAAAGTAAGAAGTACAGAGAACAAGTAAAGGCATTTTTTTTTATGTGCACGTCCACAGATTATTTCAGGTACGGACAACAAAGACAAGACTTCTAGTTTTCTTACTGGCAGTTGCCAAAGGCCGTCTCTCCCTCCACCTCTACCACCAGCCAGACAGCTGCTTCGAGGACGCAGTGGGCACTGCACCTTCACCCTTAAGTACCGCCTCAGTGTTGCCAGCAGCATTTCTTCCAAAGCTCTGGCACAGGACATACAACCTTGTCCCACAGGTGGGCTGCCACCAGTTGGCCTGTCTCACCTCACACACAGCTACAGTGCAGATGGTGATCTCTGTGCAGCTCATGCACGTGTATCCCAGCTAAACCTAGAAAGGATGCTGTTGCCAGTGTAAGTGCAGCAACAGATGGTTCAGCAAAGACTGCAGCGCTTCACACACCCGGAGCTTTGTGCTACCATGACCAAGATGTCAGCAGGTTGAAGGGGGCACAGACAGGCTTCACTTCAGCCAACTCATAACCTCCTACAGCCACTTCAGAGACAAGAAGAAAGAGGTAACCAGAGCCCATCTACAGTGTGCAAAGGTGTTGCCTAAGGATAGGGACCTCCAGTGACCCTGCAACCAAGTTCAGGTTTATCTAGAGAAGAGTGCAGGTCGGTTGTAAGTCATCGGTGGGATGCAGCTCCTGACCTACTGCTTTGACAACATTAAGCCATTGGCAGACAGAGAACCAAGGTTATCCAGCTATCACATCTGATTTGTGGATTTAGAGAAATAAAAGTTTAGGGCATTAAATGTATTTACAAGTATTTAGCTACTGTGTATGCCTAACTGTATGTATTATTCTTTGACACATGATAGGTTTAATTATGGAAACCTAATTTCATAAAGATAATTATAAAGCACCTGGTGAGGACCATGAAGCATGAAGTTACCTGCTTCAGCTATATAAAGTGGTTTTGCTTTCATCTTTGATAGAGAGATTGTAGATATTTACTTCCTATTAAAAAAGCTGATAACATAAACCAGGTTATCTAAATCTGGTTTTCAAGTTGAAGAAATTTCTTCTTCGTAAACAGGAAACATGGTACTATTTCAGAGTTCAGATTATCTTTCAAAAGAAGTGGCCTAAATCTCATCCCATCTGAAACAGTTCTCATGGAACACGAAAACTGCGGTACTCATTCTTGACCTTCTATCCTAGTACAATACTCCAGTGGTACAATACTCCAAATTCACAGTATTTTAAATAAAATGAAAATGAGAGCAAAATCAGGTTATCAGACATACCAGAGAGATGCTCTTTATTTTTAGTAAGTAACCCAGCTCTTGATTAAGAATTAACAAACATAATAAAATTTGTTCACACTAATCATGCAGTATTATTCACCATTACTATTTTTAATTCTGTAACTTAAATATAAATTACTGATATCGAGAATAAAGAACAGGAAAAAGAACGGTTATCTGCAGTATATAGATAAGGACACATAGCAGTTTGTGTGAATTTCTTGACTTTAAAGCATAAAGTCAGAGTTCTGCTAACCCCTGTATATTTGATTTTGAAAGTTATTTTCAATTAAATATCATGCAGATAAATTTTATTGTTGACAGAAAAAAGCAGGGACAGATGGATGAAATGTATATATTTAAACCACAAAGCCACTATTTGGTTGTTGTTTTGTTGTTTGTTTGTTTTTCCATTTTACTCTTCACTGACCTGAAACTGAAAGGTAAAGATCACTGAAAATATATGACTGCATTTTTCAAGAAAATCCAGTGATGCTTTTTAATAATTGCAATCTTCAGCAGTTACGAAAATTGAGATAGAATTCATGACAATGGAATATCATGAAAAGTTACGTAAATACAAGAGCTACTAACCATAAAACTGAATTGATTAAAAAGAATCATCACTTAAAAATAAAATAGGTGCTCCAATGAACTCAAGTATTTCCCACATTCCTTGCACTTTTTAATGTTTCACAGGAAAAAAAAAAAAAAAAAAGCAAACAAAATCAAAAGAAAATTTGAAAGCATCTGCGGTTTGAAATTCAATGTGCATTTGAAATTCAATGACTATTCAGTGGGGATAGCAAAGGTTAATTTTCAAATTACAAATGGGAGATCATCTCAGATAACTTTAGATATCTTCAATTAGACATGTACGACTCTACTAGTCATCCTACACTCCTTTGGCGTCAGTGGAGAGAAACAGTCCTATAGATGTAATTTTCCATTTTCCTCTTGTTCTGTAGTCTTAGTCACTGAAATTTCTCTGAAGGGGTATTTTATTTCTATACTAATTCCAGCACAGCACTCTCTAATTAAGTTAGTAGCTCTTCGGCAACAAGGACTTATGTGTCAGCATTAACTTTAAAGCTGTCATGAATCATATATGAAGTGTTACACTTCTCAGAGCTTCACATTAACAACAACAACAACAACAACAACAACAACAACAACAACAACAACAA
>NC_048894.1:74449633-74459132 GCF_011077185.1 Oxyura jamaicensis
AACAACAACAACAACAACAACAACAACAACAACAACAACAACAACAACAAGGAAATGAAAGGAAGATAGCTGGATCCACAGAGGCACCAGCGTGGGGTTTATATAGATAGATGTCCTGTTCACTATCAGAACACAGTTATTCGGAGACCTGGCCCACTCATTACAAAAACAGCATAGGGCTGAACTACGAACAACCCATTCAAACAACCTCCACTATCAGACAAGTGAGGATGACTCATATTCCATCCCACATTTTATTACAGTCAAACAAAAATTTATGTCTTGAAGGAAATGAGAGTATTTCAAAATTTGTTGCTCTCTACTTAGGGTGAAAAGTCAAAGTAGTTTCACAGGTTTATGGTAGTGTTTATGCCCTGAACTGTACTTTGAATTCATTGTTTCCTAGGAATGAGCTATAAATGGTGACAATTGCTTTTGACTTTTTTAATTAAAAATATGACAGTTGAAATAGATTGTTTCATACCTATGATCTACTCTTGACAAATTTATCATTTATCAGTTCAGAAATAAATCTGAAAATACAGGCAGTTCTCTTTTCTTTTTGGCTCATAGCAAGGTTTTTTTTTTTTTTTTTTTTAAATACAAATATATTAAATGTAATTGCAGAAAATAAAAAGTTAAAAATGAAAATGAAAAGGCAGAAATTATTTTCAACCTACATTTAATGATTTGCTGTTACCATTGACCATTATTTCCGTTATCTCAATAAGAGGATCAGAACAGCTAGTACTTCACTGCATTCAGCCTTCATTCAAAAGTGACCTTTGAATGTAATTTGTCCTCTTCCAATTTAACAGTAGTCTGGATAAATGGATATTAGATCTAGACAGTATTCCTGAGGCTCTCAATCAGGTAGGATTGCTCTACTTTTGGAAATACTGACTAACTTGTGGAAGGCAGGCATTTCTCTGGATAACAATTCAGCATGTCTCTGTCCTGAGTGTTCAGTTAACCCTGTTGCATGGGAACAGTTGGCAACTGATTTAGAGTATTTCCCAGATTTTACTGCATTCCATTGGGAGTCCTTTGTATTTTGTGCTGATCCAGTAGTCAGCATATTTTACTGATTCCTGTGACATCAAGCACATAGACTGAAGCTGTTTTTTTGATTTTTTCCATTAGCTGCTAGTAGAACTAAAAGCATTCCTCACTATTTTCTTTACCATCCAATTGAGACAGTTACTTATCTCCACTGAATCTGCAACAGTATTTAATGTTACTCTGGAAGAGTTTGTACAGTTTATTTGGTCACAAAGCTTCCTACAGTCCTTGCTTTTACACCTTCATTTACAAATAAAAATTCAGGAACTAGGTTAAAGTTTTTACCTTAAACTTCTAAAACATGTCAAAATCAGTAATATTTTACAGCCCTAATGCACAAGAAAAAAAAAAAAAAAAAAGATTGAAAAAGAAAAAAAAAAGAAGATTGAAAAATGACACTATGTATTGGTTTTTCATTTTATGAAATATTTTATTGATCCTTAAATTAATTTCACTTAGTGGATCGAAGTAGCTAAACTCAATCACAGAATCATAGAATGGTTTGCATTGGAAGGTACCTTAGAGGTCATCTATTTCCAGCCCCCTGCTGTGAAACGAACAATGACTTGTTAATGTGTATTTTAACCTGTGCATATCTCTCACATACTAAAACTCACTTAGGTGCAACCACAAAGTGAAAAATATCCGTTTACCTTACAAATAATCTGTCTAATTAATCAGCCACAGAAGGTTACTTAGCAGTAAACAGACAGAGCTAGTTTGTCAACTTTTGTTGTAGCATTCATTCAGTTGGTGTTAGAGGACCCACGGTAATAATCTCAAGTTAGTGGTAGAGAAAATACCTTTACGGACCTAACCACAACAGTTAATTCCAGGTATAAAAATCTTCCGTGTATCATAACCAAGGGTAGAACTTTTTCAGCTGATACCACATTATGCTAGAAGGTCGAGTTTTCATCATTTATTTATTTTCTGTTTTTCATTATGTCCCTTTAGAAGCCGCAAGACATCACTTTCATTTTAGAAAATAGAAATAAAAATATAATAAATTCTACTTCTAAAAGATAACAAACCAACACAATAAAAAAGCATAGAGCTCATGATCAAGACTATCTTCTCTTCATTCTCAGCTCTCTTTCTGACCAGTTCAGACCAAAAACTATCCTACATATCATATCACATCATTTGTTTTAAGTGTTGAGAATACATCCATGTTTAAAACCATGTTGGGCTTCTTTAATGGGAAAGGCTTCACAAAACCAAGCAGGAATTAAACCAGGGATTACAACATCAGGGTATATAGTGTACATCATTCAGACCACTAAGTGAGACCCTGTTCAGCTTATTGCTGCATGTAGTCTAGTTATGTAAAAATAATTTTTTTCTTCCTGAAGTATTCCAACTCCAAAGTGACCACTCACAGCAATAAGGAGGAACTGATCACAATTTGTGTTATCGATATACAGATAGTTGCAGCAAAAGCAATATATTCTTTGTATTAACCTAATTAATATGCTTATTACATTTAATTTTATTTTTTAAAACCTGATACATTTGATCTCTAATTATGCATGCATAATTTATAAATATAAAAAGAATAGTTAGGACTTCAAAAAATCCCACTGAATTTTCTTAGGATTTTGCATCAACAACGTTTAGATCATAAAATTTCTATGGTATCTGTTTAGAACCTTTCTTTAAAATCACTTTCAGATTCTTAGAAACAGAATTCTAATCAAGCGAACAGCTAAACTGAAAATAAAAAGTACTTTCAGGATATAACGTCATGACTTTCCTGTAATTTAATGATAAAACATTTTCCAATCAACAGTATTGTCTGAAGTTATTTTCCCATATATTGGAGAGAAGTTTATACTTGCAGAGATAATTTATGGAATCATCAAAGTTAACCTTTTTCAGTAACAAAGACATACTTTAAAAATCAAACTGTTCTGTGGGTTGCTAAAAGCTTTGTACATGGTTGTTTTGTGACAAAGATGAAGCCTTGAATCAGCTTTGAAGTAGAAGAAGTTTGGCAGTGCTTCAAAGCCAAGAGAGATGGCACGGAATAAAGGACTTTTCCTCCTTTTTCCCCCCACACTGACAAGACTAAGACAGAAGGATGTGCTTAAATAGAGAAAAGATTTAAACTGTTTTTGCCAAGCTAGTAAGACACAAAAAGGAAAAAAGCATGAATTCCCTTGGTTTAAACACAAAGAACTATAACATCTGAAACAACTTTTCAAAGAAAAGCATGGTTGACTGAATGGTCTAAGTTTAAAGCTACGAATTACATGAATCATTTTGAAATACAGGTAATAGTGTATTGATAGTGTTCCAAGGAAAGGTTCCTTCACATTTATATACTATTTCTTCTTACTCAGTGAATTTGAACTACATGATTGAACTATGATTTTGCTCAGTGGATGTTTACTAAAGAGATTAAAAAATTAATGCTTCCTCTACTGGCTGTTTTTGTTAAGGGACATTCAAATTTGCCTTTAACAATAGAAAAAGAGTAATCAAATGAAAAAGGAAAAAAACCCTTCCAGATATGCTGTCAGAAATGAAAACTGCTCTGAAGAAATCCACATATAGTGTAAAGCAATTAAATGAAGAACCTTTGAAACAGGTTAAACCACCACCTGTCAAAGCAGTTTTTGTAAAGCTGTTCAAACTCTGGGGAAGGGAAATGGACTAGATGGCCTCTCTAATGGTTACAATTTGGTTCTTTTCAGGTTATAACAAACACATACCTTATGTGAGTACTTAGGTCAGTTTAAGTTGTTTCCACAATGTTAAAAAGAGTACAGCATTAAAATAGGCTGCAGGAATCTAATCTGACTTTCAAACTTTTAAGGCATAGGATATTTATCCAACTAGGGCCAAAGAAAAGCTAACAAAATATATGGACAAAGCAGTCTCTGCAAAGAATAATCCTAACAACCAAATTTTGTAGGAAGCTGGAGACCTGTGATTTGCTTAGGACACAATCTAAGGAGAAATTCAACAAGGAAATCATGCTAAAAACTTCAAGACAGGGAGGTAGATGTCTAAATCTGAGCTTGTCTTTATTCAGTTCCAAACTCAACCTCTATGCAACAAAATGATATTCCAAAGCAATGGAAAATGGTCCCATGAAGGTGGTCCCATGAAGGGCCCCTCTGCCCAGAGTGGAAATGCGACTTAGTACAGTTATAAATTTTCTTTCCATGCCTTCCTAGGTTTGCAGAAGTATTATGACTTGCCTAAAAGTATCACAATAAAACATCATTCACATTACCGATACAGAAGGCTGTGTCCTTATGGCACAGTTCTTTAAGACATGGCTTGAGTTCCTGTTCATTATAATCCAAAGCCCTCAGGTCAAAGCATCATCCAAATGCCTGTAACCAAAATAAAACACATCTGCAGTTTACTAAGTAAATGATGCAAATAATATTCATGACAATCCAAGAACAACAACAACAACAACAAAGATGAAAAATAAATATTAAGGAATATAAAATCATCTTTCAGAAATAATTGAGAGAAGGGGAGACCTTCCAGAAGTACCAGATTGAGCTATTTTAACCAAATCTAAAGTTTGAGAAAGTATAATCATACAAATTCAATAACCCTTTGTTATTACTTAATGGAGTACATTCCAAACTATTTTCCCTGTTCCTTCTGAAGGAAGCTGTACCATTATCATCCATTTCTAATTAGCCAGGACTGCATACCACGCTGACATTTCTCTACAGGTTTTGCACCAGGAGCTAGCACATTTCCCAGCATAATATTCTTTGTATCCTAACAAGGGAGTACAACTTATCATATGTAAAACATTGCATTAGGATGTTGCACACTCTTCTGCTTTAGTAACCAAATACAACCCATACAATGAACACCCAGAAGTCTTTGATTCTTCCCTACAGACAATTTATGCCACCTTTTTACCCCTCCTGATACAACTGGGATCTGCTTATAAAATTCAAACTTGCAAAAATTAGTAGATGCAACATCTAAAATGTTTTACATATTGACAACTGTACAGAGAAATATTAAGTGAAGATCTCACAAAATCAGCTACTTGTTGCAACTGCTGATCATGAGACTACCAAGTTTTTAAAATTCACTAAGTCAGTAATTATGAATTACAATGAATTAAATATTATAAGGTAGATAGAACAATGAGTCAGTATATGCAATTGGCAAAGATATTGATTCACATCTCATATTATGGAAAACTAGCATATAATATAATAATGCTTAAAGGAGCTAGTTGTGTTCAAAGCCTTTGATTCTGGAGATCAGATAACTGTAAAATATTTGCATATCTTAAGTAAAATAGTGCAAACTATGAGTAAACCTTTGTCTGAAAATAGTGCATTTCTTGAACAGATCTGAGTGTCTGTAAATATAACTGCATTTCTTTGCAAGTGGAAGATAACTGGAAACTAGGGCAACTTAAAAATTCTCTCCTCACTTTTTGAAATAAAATAAGAAAAGCAGTCCTTGAGTGAAATAAAGATGTTAATGTCTCTCTTATTTGCCATGTAGGGATTCTTTACTTTTTCCATGTTTTCTCTTCCTCCCTCCCCACCATCAACATAGCAACCTTAAAGAACAGAATAACAAAAAAGGACCAAGTGGGAGCTTATTTGGACACATCTGGAATGAATTCTCTGTACTAATCATGAAGAACTTTGAGTGTTTTGTTACAGTATGTACTGAAGCTTGCTCTCAGAGTTAACACCACATCATGCTCATTTTTTTCAGACTATGATCTATTGTCAAGTATCAATTTGTTTAGCTTGTCAACATTTCAACAGAAAAACAAATTTTGTAAATCAAAGATATCTTTTAAGATGTATTTCCTGGCTGTATGACAATGCCGCATAAGGAAAATACTATGCAAGTCCTTGTGCTGTTTTTGGCTGGGAAGGAAATAATTTTCTTCATATCAGCTTGCAAGATGCTGCATTTTAGGTTTGTGAGCACAACAGAATCACAGAATCACAGAATCACAGAATAGTCTAGGTTGGAAGAGACCTCCAAGAGCACCTAGTCCAACCTCTGACCTAACACTAACAAATCTTCCACTAAACCATATCCCTAAGCTCTACATCTAAATGTCTTTTAAAGACCTCCAGGGATGGTGACTCAACCACTTCCCTGGACAGCCCATTCCAACACCTAACAACCCTTTTAGTAAAGAAGTTGTTCCTAATATCCAACCTAAACCTCCCCTGGTGCAACTTTAGCCCATTCCCCCTCGTCCTGTCACAAGGCATGTGAGAGAATACACCAACCCCCACCTTGCTACAGCATCCTTTCAGGTACCTGTAGAGTGCGATTAGGTTGCCCCTGAGCCTCCTCTTCTCCAGGCTAAACAGTCCCAGCTCCCTCAGCCGCTCCTCCTAAGACTTGTTCTCCAGACTCTTCACCAGCTCCGTAGCCCTTCTCTGGACTTGCTCAAGCACCTCCATGTCCTTCTTGTAGCGAGGGGCCCAAAACTGAACACAGTACTCGAGGTGCGGCCTCACCAGAGCTGAGTACAGGGTGACAATCACTTCCTTGGACCTGCTGGCCACCCTCTTTCTTATGCAAGCCAGGATGCTGCTGGCCTTCTTGGACACCTGAGCACACTGCTGGCTCATATTCAGCTGACTGTCAACCAATACTCCCAGGTCCTTCTCTGCCAGGCAGCTTTCTAACCACACATCTCCCAGCCTGTAGCTCTGCTTGGGGTTGTTGTTCCCCAGGTGCAGGACCCGGCACTTGGCCTTGTTGAACTTCATACCGTTGGCCTCGGCCCATCAGTCCAGCCTATCCAGATCTTCCTGCAGAGCCTTCCTACCCTCAAGCAGATCGACACACACACCTAACTTGGTGTCGTCTGCAAACTTGCTGAGGGTGCACTCGATCCCCTCATCCAGATCATCGATGAAGATGTTAAAGAGGACTGGCCCCAGTACTGAGCCCTGGGGGACTCCACTAGTGACCGGCCTCCAACTGTATTTGACTCCATTCACCACAACTCTCTGGGCCAGGCCATCCAGCCAGATCTTAACCCAATGAAGCGTATGCCAGTCCAAGCCATGAGCAGCCAGTTTCCTGAGGAGAATGCTGTGGGGAACGGTGTCAAATGCCTTACTGAAGTCAAGGTAGACCACGTCCACAGCCTTTCCCTCATCCACCAAGCATGTCACCTTGTCATAGAAGGAGATTAGGTTCGTCAAGCAGGACCTGCCCTTCATAAACCCATGCTGACTAGGCCTGATTGCCTGCTTGCCCTGCAACTGCCGCATGATGACACCCAAGATAATCTGCTCCATGAGCTTCCCTGGCACTGATGTTAAACTAACAGGCCTATAGTTCCCCGGGTCTACCTTCCGGCCCTTCTTGTAGATGGGTGTCACGTTTGCTAGCCACCAGTCAAGTGGGACCTCCCCTGATAGCCAGGACTGCCGATAAATGATGGAAAGCGGCTTGGCCAGCTCTTCTGCCAGTTCTCTCCGTACCCTCGGGTGGATCCCATCCAGCCCCATCGACTTGCATACATCCAAATGCTGTAGCAGGTCACCAACCATTTCCTCGTGGATTGTGGGAGCCACATTCTGCTCCCCATCCCCTTCCTCGAGCTCAGGGTACTGGCTGTCCAGAGAACAACTAGTTTTGCTGTTAAAGACTGAGGCAAAGAAGGAGTTAAGCACCTCAGCTTTTTCCTCATCTCTGGTAACTAAGTTTCCCCCCGCATCCAGTAAAGGGTGGAGATTCTCCTTAGTCCTCCTTTTGGTATTGATGTATTTATAAAAACATTTTTTGTTGTCTTTAACAGCAGTAGCCAGATTGAGCTCCAGATGAGCTTTGGCCTTTCTGATTTTGTCCCTGCACCACCTCGCAGCATCCTTGTAGTCCCCCTGAGTGGCCCACCCTCTTTTCCAAAGATTATAAACCCTCTTTTTTCTCCTAAGCTCAAGCCACAGCTCTCTGTTCAGCAAGGCCGGTCTTCTTCCGCGCCGGCTGGTCTTTGGGCACGTGGGGACAGACCGCTCCTGTGCCATTAAGATTTCTTTCTTGAAGAGCACCCAAATTTCCTGGGCTCCTCTGTCTTTCAGAACTGCCTCCCAGGGGACTCTGCCAACCAGTGTCTTGAACAGCTCCAAGTCAGCCCTCCGGAAGTCCAACAACAATGCTGACAAAATGCAAACTTGTTAGCTGTGGTTGAAAAGTGCTTGCACAGTGTCAAGGTCACCTCTGTTTGTCACTCTGGGCCCTACAGTGAACAGACTGAGAATCTGCAAGAAGTTGGGAAGGGACACAGCCTGGCAGATGATCTGATCTCACCAAAGGGATATTCCATACTATATGGCTGTATGATCTCCTGAATAGCTGCTGAAGAGATCATATGTCAAGTTCCTATAATAATTAAAGCTATAGACTTTAAATGATGTCTCAGTCAAAAGTGAAAGATGTACTCCTATAAGAGATTGTACATTGCTTTCATAGACAAAAATATATAAAAAAAGATTGCTATAGTGTGCTGAGGTATTTTCTCCATCACCAGTTAGCAAGATAAAGACTTCAACAAACCTTGTCATGTACTTTCTTCTTCCAGTTAACTCATTTTCACAAATATCTTGCTTTAAATTCACTTTTCTTCCCTACATGATTCTTAATGTAATTTTAGTATAGAGCCACCATAGTGCTTCAACTCTTTGGATTTTTTTTTGCCTTGTGGGAGAATGCTGCAGTCAGCTGCAAATCCTTCACAGGGATACCTGTGAATAGTTTGTAGTTCCTGGTTCCCACATTCAAATGGATGTGCCAATACATATAAAGGTCAGTTTCAGAGCAGTACAATCTTTTTAACTCACTGCCAACATCATCTTCACAACTTTACAGCAGCACATGCAGCCATCAATCTCTTCTTTTGTGAAAATAATTCTTTCTAGTTGTGTATGTGGAGTGACAGTGACTGAACCATTACTACTTTACCCCATGAGCAGTTAAATAGGGACACTACGGTGGTTGTATCTCCTGGTATCACCCAGAGAAAGCCTTCAACACTGTGATGGTTTCACTCGGGTGGGTGACCGAGCTCCACCACAACCGCTCTCTCACTCCCCCTCCTCAAAGAGGAACAGGGAGAAAATACGATGAAAGGGGCTCAAGGGTTGAGATAAGGACGAGGAGATCGTGCAGTAATTATTGTGATGGGCAAAACAGACTCAGCATAGGGAGATAGTAAGATTTATTGCCTATTACAAACGAGCTAGAGAAGTGAGAAACAAAGGAAAGAAACCAAAAGCACCTTCCCCCCCATCCACCCTCTTCCACCTCCTCCCCCCGAGCGGCGCAGGGGAACGGGGACATGGGGGCTATGGTCAGTCTATAGAAATTCTTCTCTGCCGCTCCTTCTTGGTCACTCTCGTCCCCTGTGCTGTGGGGTCCCACCCACGGGATGCAGTCCTTGCTGAACTGATCCAGC
>NC_048894.1:74459142-74469961 GCF_011077185.1 Oxyura jamaicensis
CCCTATGGCCCCCTGCTACCAAAACCTTGTCACATAAACCCACTACAAACACCACACTAATCTCAACTACAAAGAGCCATTTTACTAGTAGACGAAGAAAGGACACGTTAGTGAGTCACTGCACTCCTTCACATGCTATCATATTTTTCTGTTCTCACCTACAAATGGAGCTTCTACACACAGAATCATAGAACAGCTTGGGTTGAGTTGGAAGGAACCTTAAAGGTGACCAAGTTCCAACCCCCCTGACATAGGCAGCGACACCTCCCACCAGACCAGGTTGCCCAAAGCTCCATCCAACCTGATCTTCAACACTTCCAGGGATGGGGCATCCACAGCTTCTCTGGGCAGCTTGTTCCAGCAGCTCACCACCCTCTGTGTAAAGAATTTATTCTGAATAGCTAATCTAAATCTCTGCTCTTTCAGTTTAAAGCCATTCCCCCTTATCCTATCACTATACTCCCTGGTAAAAAGCCCCTCTCCTGGATATGGGGAGAGCGGACTTCAGGCTGCTCAGGAAACTAGTCAGCAAGGTCCCCTGGGAAACTACATTTGAAGGCATTGGTGACCATCAGTGCTGGTCAGTCTTTAAGCACTGCCTCCTAAAAGCACAGGATCAGGCAATTCCAAAATATTGGAAATCAAACAGGCGGGGCAGCAGGCCGGCCTGGCTGACCAGGGATCTTCTACTGGAGCTTAGGCGAAAAAAGAAAGTGTACGGCTGCTGGAAGGAAGGTCGAGCGACAAGGAAGGAATACAGGGATGCTGTTCGTGTTTGTAGGGAAAAAAATTGTGTGGCCAAAGCCCAACTAGAGTTGAAGCTGGCCAGGTCTGTGGGAGACAATAAAAAAGTTTTTTTCAGATATATGAACAGAAGAAGGAGAACCAAAGAAAACATAGGTCTGCTGCTTGATGGGGAAGGTCAACTCACAAACAATGACATAGGCAAAGCAGAGACGTTTAATGACTTCTTCGCCTCTGTCTTCAACGCTGATGATGGGCTTCGGGACCCAGGGTGCCCTGTGCTGGAAGACCTTGATGGTGGGAATAACAAACTCCCAACTGACCCTGAACACGTGCGGGATTTGTTGCTCCACCTGGATCCATACAAGTCCATGGATGGGATTCATCTCAAGGTGCTTAAAGAGCTGGCTGACGTCATTGCGCGGCCTCTCTCTATTATTTTTTCAACGATCTTGTGAATCTGGAGAGGTCCCAGTAGACTGGAAGCTGGCAAATGTTGTGCCAATTTTCAAGAAGGGTCAGAAAGAAGACCCTGGCAACTACACGCCTGTCAGTCTAACGTCAGTGCCTGGTAAAATTATGGAGAAGATGATTCTTGAGGCTATTGAATCGCACCTGGGGGACAATGCAGTCATTGGTCCCAGCTTACATGGGTTCATAAGGGGCAGGTCCTGCCTAACAAATTTGATTTCCTTTTACGATAAGATCACCCGTCTAGTCGATCAAGGGAAACTAGCTGATGTGATCTTTTTGGACTTCAGCAAGGCTTTCAACACGGTTTCCCATAGGATCCTACTGGACAAAATGTCCAGCATACAGCTTAACAAAAACATCATACGATGGGTGAGCAATTGGCTGACAGGCAGGGCTCAAAGGGTTGTAAATGGGGCCACATCAGGCTGGCGGAAGGTCTCTAGTGGGGTCCCTCAAGGCTCTATCCTAGGGCCAATCCTCTTCAATGTCTTTATAAACGATTTGGATGTAGGGCTGGAGGGTGTTTTGAGCAAATTTGCTGACAACACCAAACTTGGAGGAGTTGTAGACTCGGAGGAGGGTGGAAAGGCCTTGCAGAGAGATCTGGACAGGTTGGAGAGCTGCGCGATCACCAACCGCATGAAGTTTAACAAAAGCAAGTGCCGGGTCCTGCACCTGGGACGAGGCAACCCTGGCCGTACATACAGACTGGGCAACGAGACTCTGAAGTGCAGCCCCGCAGAGAGGGATCTGGGGGTCATGGTTGACAGCAAGTTGAATATGAGCAAGCAGTGTGCCCTGGCAGCCAGGAGGGCCAACCATATCCTGGGGTGCATCAAGCACGACATTGCTAGTAGGGCAAGTGAAGTGATCATCCCTCTCTACTCTGCGCTGGTGCGGCTTCACCTTGAGTACTGTGTGCAGTTCTGGACACCACAGTACAAAAAGGACATTCAACTGCTGGAGTGTCCAGAGGAGGGCGACAAAGATGCTCAAGGGCTTGGAGGGGAAAACATGAGGAGCGGCTGAGGTCACTGGGCCTGTTCAGCCTAGAGAAGAGGAGGCTGAGGGGGGACCTCATCACAGTCTACATCTTCCTCGCGAGGGGGTGTGGAGAGGCGGGTGACCTATTCTCCATAAAGAGCAGTGATAGGACCCACGGGAACGGGGTGAAGCTGAGGCAGGGGAAGTTTAGACTAGATATCAAGAGGAGATTTTTTTACTGAGAGGGTGGTTTCATGCTGGAACAGGCTCCCCGGTGAAGTAGTCACTGCACCAAGCCTGTATGAATTTAAGAAACGTTTGGACTGTGCACTAAGTCACATGGTCTAAACTTTTGGGTAGACCTGTGCGATGCAAGGAGTTGGACTTGATGATCCTTATGGGTCCCTTCCAACTCTGAATATTCTATGATTCTATGATTTCTTATAGGCCCCCTTTAGTTACTATAAGACCGCTGTAAGTTATCCCCAGAACCTTCTTTTCCACTGGACACTAAAAATAATAATTTTATAGAGCTAAAGAGATGATTCATGTTCAAAAGTGAGCTGTACAATCTGAAGCCTCAACCATCAAAAGAAAAAAAAGCTTTCATGCCCATAAGCATTAATTTTCCCCCAAGTCATAAGAGTGAAGTGTAGCTTAAATAAATACTAAATCTGATTCCATGCTTCCTGGCAGCAAAATAAGATTTTTATTTTTATTTATTTATTTTTTTATTTTTTTACATTACAAATGCAGTATTAATAACATGTAAAGCATACAAACAGCACTTAAACAGTTAAAGACTCAGACATTGATTTCCATTTTCCAGAACTCTTGATTACCTTTTAAGTTACTTTCAGAAGACATCAAAATTATTCTCTCTGTATCTCTATTACAAAACTACCACCGAAACAAGAAAACATGAAATATGTTTGAACAAATGCAAAAGATGGCGACAGGAAAAAGAAATAGGGTTCAAATATTTTGTCATAAAAATCCAAGTCCTCTGTGGATCTAAATTAATTCAGAAGCTTGGAAATAAATCATTTATGGAAATTTATGCTCCAAAATCCAAATCAGAAAAAATTATGAGTCGTAGACTGCAGATGTTCATATATTATTTGGTGAATCAGGTGCACTACTTTTTCAGAGGAAACTGCAAGAAGAACAAGATCTGTTACAAAGATAGTGACAAAATTTGAATGAAAATGCTCAAAGTTTGATCTTGTATAACTGTAAAAACTTTTCTGCTATTATATGTTATATACAAAGTATTTTAACATTTTAGTGCAAAGTAGAAAATCTCATTTAAAATAATTTTGAGTTTTCCCTTATTATAAGTATATGGCTATTAGTTAATCTTGGCCAACTCAATAGGAATAACAAGAAAATAAGAATGACATATTTAGTATTTAGAACTTTTTGTGTTCTACTCCATATAATGGTAGCTTAAAGTAAAGACCAAAATATTGCTTTGTTGATCTACTGATCTCTCATGCTTAAAGCAGCTAAATGAATTACACATATTTCACTCCCATCCAATTCATGCCCCTTCCAACATCTGCAAATAACAGAAAAACTAATATAAGTGCATGACAAATTATTGACTTCTGAAATCTCACCAAAAAAAAAAAAAAAAAAAAAAGGCAAACAAAGCATACTGGTGCCATCCTTGATAAATACAAAGCAATAGGTTCTGATGCCTCTGACATCAGACATGTTTTGAAATACCACTAATAAGATTTTACAGAATACCACAGATATTACAACCTGATGGGTCTGAATATAAATGTCCTTCATATTTGCTGCTGCTGGCCACAAACTATTCTTCTCCACATAAATTATTTTATTTAATCTAGAAGCTATCTGCTGAAGCTCACCTCTTTCTAACTTGGCTAATGCTTTCAGAGTAAGTGCTCAGCACACTCTAAACTGCTAAGGCCTAGACTGTTGAAGTTCACTCTCAACAAAAAACAAAATGCTCTTAAACACAAAGTTTTAACTTCTGCTTATGGGATACTGTAAGCAATTAGAAAAAAAATAAGGATTTCTATGTAGGACTTGGCAGTCTCTTCAGCCCTGTAGTGTAAAAACAAATACCTATGCAGTCAATAAATAGCGCTCATCAGGAGAAAGCATCGGGTTGCATTTTGGGGTTCTATCCTGCTGGCAGAAATGAAAATCTATATTAGGACACCTGGGACATGGGAAGAGAACAAAATTGCTCTGAGCCACTGTGCTTGCTGATAAATGGCACACTAAGAAAAAGACATTACTTTCCTCTCTCACAAGTAGCTCTAAAGGAAATCTATAAACTGCTTTCAAGATCATGTTTCTTATTATTTAATTTTTCCCTCAACATATAAACCTACCCTGGTATGTACAAAACTTAAGAAAAAGGGAGAAACCCAAGCTGTATCCTGGGTCATAAAGCTTTCAGAATCCACAACTGACAATACACAGACAGAGGATGGTATACCAATTACTACAGCCTGGGACACAAGGAGATTACATTTGGTTTTCTGATCCTCCCCATACTACTCCTCCCTCTAACAAACTGTTAGGCAACTCTCTTGGTCCTTTGGCTAAACTGAATCAAGTACACAACAGTACTTCTGTGTTCCCTGAGCATGACTCACTTGTTTCCCGTACTACATATGAACGAAATCCATCTTCTCCCTCCCACACATTGATTTCAAAGGAGGAAGTCCATGTGTGAGGTAGGAGAGAAGCCAGGAGTCCCAGAGTTCACAAAGGGGGTAGGCCTGCAGATCATACACAGCTCACATCTATATGAATGTTCACAAATCTTTATGAAGAGTGCTATTACAACAGCTTAATCTCATGAATTATGAATTCTACATGCTTGGAACCCCATTTAGCCTAAGCTTCAACTGCTAGCTGGAGTCCATTACTCATCCAAGTGAACTGGAATGAGCATACCAATTCTAGATGTTACAAATTAAATGGAAATGTGCAAGCATCCCAAGAAAACCTCTGAAAGAGTTACTTTAGATCACATCTGGTTCTATTTATTTTGTATCTTGCCAGGAGAAGCTATTTTGCTACTAGTATGAGCAAAAAATAAAAAATAAAAAAATGCCTACAGCACAGCACCATAGCTAAATGGAAGACAAGAAGAACAGTATGGGTGATCATGCCAAACTTTAGCCTGCATGTAGCAAAGAAATCAGGAATAATCCATCCTCAGTAAAAGTTATTAATTCCCTCCCTATCCCATACTAACTTCATACATTTAATGATACTGTGCTGCTAAATGCCTATATATTATAAACACTGCCAAACAAGAGCTAGATTAACCTCCTGTCCCAGTGATAGATTCAAAATGGAAAATAAAATATATCCAGATTTTGAGAGATCTCATAAATGATTGAAAAAAAATTTATAAAGACCTACAATTTTGTGATAGAGGCTATATCCACAAAATCACATCACTTAGGAAAAAAAAGGATAATTTGCCTAAGTGTTTTTAAATCAGCTCTTGTTCAAATGCTTCCCTCCTCGTGAAATAATGTTCACTTGTGAATATAATTGTGAGGTAAGACATCTGAAATCAGTAATCCGTTCAGACTTGTTACTTTTGGCCGACAGCACTTGCAATTTTCCAGAAGCAATTCTTCAGTGAAGAAGAAGCACAATGAAAGATGAGAGCATGCTTTATTTTTAGAAACAGTTGCTGTTTCAGACTTATTGGGGTGGACGGGGGTGTTAATATTTAGCAGGCAAAACTAATTGGTCCCATTTCTCAACAAGTGGATTATTGCGCTTATTCTTACAACTACAAAGCATCACCTTAAGCAGCACATGCCACCTGCACTAGGAAAGAAAAAACAGAAAAGCAAACCAGTTTCAAATAATACACGTAACAGATTTTAATAGAAGAAAGACTTATGTGGCCATTAGAAAGCAGGTGAATTCTGGTTTGCAGTCACCCATTTCTTGTGCTGAGAATTAATGTATGTTATAAGCGTGAGGCCATTTTCACGTACAACAGAGCTGATAGTGCTCAACAGCCCAGGTTTGCTCATTAGGTGCTTCTGGCAGACTGACCATAGGGAGAACAGGTGAAGTATTTTTTGGGGCACGCTGAACTTTAAAGGAAGCAGGATGTTTCAAGCTGCTGAGGAATTTGGATTGCAAAAATACAACCCTGAGAGATGGATTAGTGGGCAGGTAATGGCAAAAGGCATCCTATAAATTGCAAAGTTATGTGGTGAACTTATTTATTACATACTTATGCAATCTGTCACAGGGCTGTCCTATTTATCACCTTCTCATGTGAGTTGCATATATTAATATTGCACATTGATATCATTTGCTGACAGCTTATGATCCTGTTCCTGAAATTCATGCATCGCTATTCCCTGCTCTCTCCTATCACAAGGAACTCCATCCAGTTATACTTCCAGACAAGTGCTGACACTTCTGACGCAGCTGGCATCATGTCTTATACTCTTCCCAAATCAAAGTCAAAATACTGAAAATAAAGCTTATGCAAAACTACTTAACAGCTGAAAAAAAGCCAAAGTAGGGTTAGTTGCTAGCATCCTGCTGCTCATTGATTTATTGTATCATGATATGCCATTATTCAGTCAGTAAAAGCAACCTTTTATCTTCACCCAGCTGAAAGGATCTTGTCAACACCATTCTTCCAGAACACCTTTTTAACATAAATGGCTGATTCATGAAAACATGTCTTGCTGTTGCTGTTTTTTGTATAACCACATCAGCTTTTAGCAAGAGCTAAACACTACTTTTCACTGAAATACCTATAACAACAGGCTACAATTATACATTCTTAGACTTCATTGTGTCTGCACTGAATCACAGTGGCAGTTACTCCCGAGTCAGCAAGGCTATCATACAAATACTGAGTACTGCATGCATTAAGGTAAAATGCTAGTCACAGAAAACTTTGGATATAGTCATTTCAGTTAAGCAAATTCTGTCAGCACCTAAAGAGAAACATATAGTTCTTGATCCCTTTCTGTTTCTCAAACTGCTGTTTTTGAGATAAAGTACTCATAGTAGTATGAGGTACAACACAAACTCCCTATTAAATCCATCTCAGGATGTATCTGCAAGTCACATTAATTCATGTGGAAAAAGAACAGGGTTTCATGAAATAAAAGAAACAAAATTGCAGGCAACCAAACAGAAGAGCAAAACTCAGTTGCAACTGGAGTTTTCAGGGAACTCAGATGACTAGAAAAGATTTAAGAATTGAATCTTTTCCTGTAGATGTTTGGAGCCAGTAAAAACTAAACTCTGCAAAAAGACATTACTGGGGAAAAGCACATTACAGGTTTTCTGGCATAGCTTTAACACACTACAGTTAAATGTCTCAAACACAAGGAATTGAGATTATCTAAGGCAACTGTCAGGCTGCCTTGTTTGGAAACACAGTACCTTATTGTCTCCTCCTCACTTCTTCCTCAATAAAAAATTAAAAGCCCAGTTAAAAAGACTACAACTTTCAGGCTGTCCCAGGCTGAGATTTGAAGAACAAATCAAACTTTTGGTATATGCTATTTTGTATGTTATTTTGAAAGGGACAACAAACTTCACAGCTATTCATATCAGCATTTAGATCATATAATCAGAGTTTCTGAAATCCCTAACTTATGATCAGATCATAAATGGGATCAGCGACTGAGAAAACAGATGCTGGAAGATCTTACGTAATTTGAACAAGTTACAATTTTACAAGCTGCAGAGCACTATTGCATTATACTACACATTTGGAAGACAAGAAAACAAATGGGAATCAGAAGGAAATACAAAGATCCACAGTAATACACAGGAGCAAAGGAAACAGGTGATTGCTTCCATAGATTCTTCAAAATGCAGACAGACTACATTTTCAGGAAAAAATGCACATATGAAATTTAACAGATGAATGGTATTTGGCCTTGGAGATAGGACCACGTTTTTCAACGTTTAAAACAATTTTGAGTAAGCACACAGAAAAGCACTAAAAGAGCTTAAAAAGAAACATAGCATAGAAATAGCACACAGTGGAGAATCAGAAAAACATCACAAGAAATCTTTCAGAGAAAAGTACATTCTTTCAACAGAATTGAACTCTGGGTAACTGAACATTACAAAAGCAGGCACTACAAATCAATATGACAAATGAAGTTCCATTACAGTATGTGCCCCAAAGTACACAGGAAAAGCTTTAGCTCACATGATGGGTACTACTACAGGGTATGTGAGTGGCGCAAAGGTGAAGTCAAAGCTTAACATGCTGAAGTGTGTAATTTTTGCAGGAAATGGATTGCTTAGAGTGAATCAAAAACATGTCAAATACTAATTGTGATTCAGGGAGCATTCATGTAGAAAGACAGTGATATGTTAAAGATTGATTCCAAGATGTCTTTATTAGCACAAGGAAGCCATCAACAGAATATAAAATAAAGTTGACAGAATTTTATTGTCCTGTCATAGAGGCATCTAGAAAATGCTGGCAATGGAAAGCCTCAAAGACAAATTGATTCAAAAGATGGAAGAAACTACAGAAGTGACATGACTGTAGTAATTTCAGAAGTGGAATGTCTCATACAGCACCTGGTATGCTAAAAATATATATAAGAAAACACTTCTGCATATCCACCAGACGCAGCCAAGGTAGACTAGAAGGATAAGTTATGTGGGGTGGGGAAGGACAATGGAACATCTGAGGTCCCTTCCAACCCAAACCACTCTAGGATTCTGTGATTCAAGGCATTCCAATTGGCCCCTCCTAAAACTTTAAAACAAGGGATAGTGAAGCAGATACATCAGAGCACTTATTATGCCAAGAAGTGCATTATAGTTACTTTACATCGAAGCTTACAATAGAAAGACAACCAGGGAACATAAAGTATCAAAACTGAGATATAGCTTGTTCTAGTACTTGCAGCAACTTTGGATCCTTGGATCAATTGGTTAAGAACTAATGTATATTTTCCTATAATTACTACACCTGCTATCCAGAAATAGAACTGTGAGAGTACAGGAGCTGCAGTGCTGAGACAGTGGATTATAATTAGATCATAACCCAAAATGTTTTGCAAAAAGTATGATTTTAAACACAACTGTGAATCCACCCTATGCCAATTACCTCAGAAAAACACTATTCTGAGTATTCTTTCAAAAATTAAAAATATATTTTCTTGCTTTGTTGTCACAAAAAAATTTCAGGTCAGTTTTCTTAATAAGGTGTTACTTTCTGCTACATAGTTCTGTAGGTATACAGGAATGACTGTACATGATTAAGTAAAACCAACATTTAAAACAGGGTTATTGTAAATCCCTTTTATGTACCAATAAAAATAAACAATCTATGATTTTCAACAGACAAAGCATTTGTAGACATAAGACCTTCACCATCCTCACAGGATCCTTCCAGACAAAGTGTCCAATATACAACTAGACAGGTACATAATGTGATGAGCGAACTATTGTCTGATGGGTCGGACTCAAAGTATTATAGCAAATGGGGTTACAACAGGCTGGCAGCCAGTCACTGGTGGGGTTTCACAGGGCTCCTTTTTAGGGCCTGTTATGGTGGTTTTACTGAGGTGGGCAGCTGAGTTCCACCACAACCACTCTGTCACTCCCCCTCCTCAAAGGGAAAGGGGGAGACAATATGACACAAGGAGCTCAAGGGTTGAGATAAGGATGGGGAGATTGCTCAACAATTATTGTTTCAGGCAAAACAGACTCAGAGTAGGGAGATCGTAAGGTTTCCTGCCTATTACTAACAAGCTAGAGAAGTGAGAAACAAAGAAAGAAACCAAAAATGCCTTCCCTCCATCCCCCCTCTTCCACCTCCTCCCCCTGAGCGGCGCAGGGGAACAGGGGTTATGGTCAGCCTATAGCACTTTGTCTCCACCACTCCTCAATCACTCTTCTCCCGTGTGCTGTGGGGTTCCTCCCATGGGATGCAGTCCTTGCTGAACTGATCTGGCGTGGGCTTCCCACGGACAGCAGCTCTTCAAGAACTGCTCCAGATATGGGTCTGTACTATGGGGTCCATCCCTCAGGAGCAAACTGCTCCAGCATGGGTCCCCCACAGGCAGCAGCTTCTGCTAGGTCACCTGCTCCTGCGTGGTCTCCTCTCCTCTACAGCTCCAGACCACAATCTGCTCTGGCAGGGGTCCTCCAAAGGCTTCAGCCTCTGCCTGTGCAGGTCCACCTGCTCCACCGTGGTGTCCTCCACGGGCTGCAGCGTGGAACCCTGCTCCACCATGGTACTCCATGGGCTGCAGGGGGACAGCCTGCTTCACCATGGTCCTCACCACAGGCCACAGGGGTCTTCTTCTCTGGCACATGGAGCACCTCTCCCTCTCCTTTTTCACTGACCTTGGCACCTGCAAGGCTGTTCCTCACTCCTCTCACTCTCCCAACTGCTATGTGGCAGCATTATTTTTCTTTCCCTGTCTTAAATATGCTCTCACAGAGGTGTAAACAACGTCACTTATTGGCTCAGCCCTGGTCAGCAGCGGGGCCCTTACCTAACGTAAGGCAGCTTCTGGATTCTTCTTACAGAAGCCACCCACCCTTATGGACCCCTGCTACCAAAACCTTGCCACGTAAACCCACTACACCA
>NC_048894.1:74469971-74478147 GCF_011077185.1 Oxyura jamaicensis
GAACACGTAGCTGTCAACTTCCTTGAGGTTAGAGAAGTAGCGGGGGTCCGTAGGGGTGGGTGGCTTCTGTAAGAAGAATCCAGAAGCTGCCTTACGTTAGGTAAGGGCCCCGCTGCTGACCAGGGCTGAGCCAATAAGTGACGTTGTTTACACCTCTGTGAGAGCTCCTAAAGGAGACGTATAAAAAGATGGAATGTGACTTTTCAAATGGGCAGATAGTGATAGGACATGTGGAACGGTTCTCAACTCAAAGAGGGGAGATTTAGGTTAGATATTAGGAAGAAATTCTTCACTGTAAGGGTGGTGAGGCACTGAAACAGGTTTCCAGAAGTTGTGGATGCTCCGTCCATGTAAGCGTTCGAGTTCAGGTTGGATGGGACCCTGGGCAACCTGTTCTAGTGGGTGGCACCCCAGCCCATGGCAGAAGGGTGGAACTAGATGATCATTAAGGTCCTTTCCAACCCAAACCGTTCTGTGATTCTATGAAAAACTATTAACAAGTGTCCAAAGGAGGTAGCAAAGATGTGAAAAGTCTAGAGGACAAGAGGCATGAGAAATGGCTGAAGTCATGTAGTTTGTTCAGCCCAGAGCAGAGCAGGCTGAGGGGAGGCCTCATAGTAGCCAGCAGCTTCATCTCAAGGGGAGTGGAAGGGCAGGTGCTGATCTCTGCTCTCTGGGGACAGCAACAGGACTTGAGAGAGTGGTGTGGAGCTGCCATGGAACATTTAGGCTGGGTGTTAGGAAAAGGTTCTTCACCAAGAGGGTAGTCAGGCACTGGGACAGGCTCCCCAGGGCAGTGGCCACAGCACTGAGCTGCCAGAGTCCAAGAATCATTTGGACAACACTCTCAGACACATGGTCTGATTTTTGCATGGTCCTGTGTGGAGCTAGGAGTTGGATTCCATGATTCTTGATGGTCCAACTTGGAATATTCTGTGATGCAATGTTAACTGTAAAGCACATATAACCACAAAATAGATACCCAAGATATTTTCTCTAAGGATGTTATGACCTGATATCAAATAGGCAAGCCTTCACTCTTCAGCTTATTATAAAGAAAAAGAATCAGAATAATGGACCCAAGCTTAAAATTAAAAAAAAAAAATAATAATAATAATGAAAAAGCTGAGCTGATCAGTAGAAAATGTGCCAAACGATATAGAATTTAATCCACAAAAGACTTCAGAGATTCATGATGAAGTAAATCAGTTCAGAGATCCACTGAATACATGTGTACCTCTAAATAAAAGAAGTCCAGACTTCAGACCACACACAGGACTCCTGATCACCTGTTGCTTAACTGACAGCTTGCTCGTTAGCTGTGTTCTGAACTTCACTCACCCACAGATAGTTTCTGGGCATGGTTCTGGAGACAGTCCACTGGAGAGATACCATTCAATAAACAAAATGGATGAGACTGCAAGAGTTTGGGTCCTTTTAGCTGGTGCAGTCCTCCAGTGTAACTAAGTTTTTGCCTTCAAAACCTTTGCATATCTTCATACCACATCTCAGGCTTATAGCACAATATCAAGTGTTTTTACAAAAACAGCACTCTGGCGGGCAGTAACACAAGTCTCACACTTGTTCAGACACAATGACTCGAAAAAGACATATGAAAACAACAGTCAAGTCTCAGGCCGACAGGAGAACCAGGCCAAGAACAGTGTGCTCAAACCTTTGTACGCCTCCACACAATGATGTGCCATTTAGTTACAAGTAGCACACAGTTAGTCCTTGGGTCTAAACTTCAGTGGCAGACAAATTATAATGTGGGTGAGACTGCACGATGCAAAATTCACCTATGAAATTAAAGTAAGCTTTTCAATTCATGTACTGTATATTCTCTGTACTAATATATTCTCAACTGTATTAAACACGTTGCAAGATGTACATTTGTTCTCTGTAAAGAAAGCCATGTTTTTGCCTCCATTTAAAAAATTACACCCCCCCCTCCCAAAAAAAAATAAAAAATAAAGCATAACAAAAAGCAGCAAGTGTACTTTTAAAAATAAATGGAGACATTTCCAGAGCAAACCACAGACATTTTCACCTATAAATGATGTCCATCGTAACAGCTTTTTAATAGATATCATCACATACATGCAAAAGCTTGATACGGAGAGGTGGAGGGGTAAACATCTAGGTAACCTGACTACAGTCTTAGTTGCAAAACAGTGTTTCCAAAATGGTGACTTATGTTTAGAACGAGAAAAATCATCTTACAGATCAAAATTATTTGTGTATCTCTGTTACTTTTTATTCAAGGGTTACTACCCAAATAATATTTGAGAAATCATACACCCTTAACTCTGCTTCAACCTTCAGTCTCACAACTGCGTTTTATAGGTATGTGCTTTTATTTGCAGAACTTTCTTTGGACCATTAATTAGCAAAGGCAAGCATAGGTAATTTAACACTCAACTTGCCAGAACTCTGTCACTCTTGGGCACTACGATAGCAGCTAAGATTGCCCACTTGAAGTTTCTAAGAGCAATATGTAGTCTCTTTGTGAAATTAAATAATATTTGGGCTTTCCATGAACTAATATTCTTTGTTTTTGCTTTGCTTTCAACCTCTGGTTCTTTTTTTATTTTGTCTTTAGGCAACTTAAATATTTAATCATCATAAACAACAACAATGCCAAATTGTACAATTCTGTTTCTTCAGCTGTCAACTCCTTAACATTTGAACCCATGAGATTAATAGCCTGCAATCAAGGTGAAATAGAAGCATAAATTCACACACACACAAAATAAATAAATAAATAAATAATCCTCAGCCCATAAACTTCTCAACAGTTCAATATACAGCTCGTTATACCTAAATCTTATTTTTATTCTAGTCTATATTAGACTCCTTTAGAGCAAACTTAAATGTATTAATAGTTCCTTCTTTTGTTGCCATAAAAAATGAAGTTATCTAAGGGACATCCATTCTGTTTTCCAATCTGTATCTACACGTGCATTACAATGGAGAGCTAACACAACACAAACTAGAAGAAAAGGTAATAGCTGGTAGAAGGTGAGGTTTCAGTTGGAAATTAGGAGATGTTTCTTCTTAAAAAGAGCAGTCAGGCATCGGAACAGGAGTCACTGTCCCTTAAGGTGTTTAAGGAAAGGTTGGCCGTGGTGCTTCAGGACATGGTTTAGTAGGTAACATTGGTAGTAGGGGAATGGTTGGACCAGATCACCTTGGAGGTCTTTTCCAGCCTTTATGATTCTATGATTCTTTCCTGATTTCATGACTCTGTAGGGGGTGTGGGCACCTGTGGGTGCAGGCGTGTCTGCATTGTTGCTGTGTGGGGCGATGCCAGGGCTGGTCCATGCTGGCCCTAATTGCCCCACAGCAGGGCACGGCTGGGCCCAGCAGCCAAGATGGCGGCGCCTCGCCTCAGGGACAGCCTGAGGAAGAAAGGAGGTCACAGCGCTGCCCGGCAGCCAGCAGAAAGAGAGAAAGAAAGGGGAAGAAACAGCCCTGCCAGCACATGGCGGAGAGGAGGAAGAGGGCAAGAGGGGCTCCAGGCACCAGAGCAGAGATCCCCCTGTGGCCCTTGTGCAGAAGGTGGTGCTGGAGCAGGGATTTCGTTCCCGCAGGCCCCATGCTGGAGCAGGGCAGGGTGTGAGGAGGAAGGAGCTGCAGAGAGGGGCTCTCAGGGACTGACCCCAGCCCCAGCCCCAGCCCTGTGTCCACTCAGGGACAAGAAGTGGAAGGGTTGGGGGTGGAAGGGTGAGGCTGGGCATGACAAAAATGTCACACTTTAGTTTGTAATAAGGGGTTTTAGTTTGTACCATTATTTTTAATTGGCAATATATTAACTTGCTCCAATTCAAGTCTGTTTTGTTTCTAATGTTAATTAATAAATACTGTCCCTGCCCTCATCTCAGCCCATGAGCTATTCCATCTTATGTTCTCCCCTTGTTCCTGCTGAGGAGGAGCTATGGCAGAGCACACCTGAGTGGGCCTCTGGCAGCAAGCCCAGGTCAACCTGTCACATCTTCCAATACTTCAGAAAAAACAATGCTTAGTACTCCAATAGTCCAGTAAACTTATTAGACAACCTAAAAATGAGCTTTGATTCTGTTGTGAATATGCAGAGGAGTGACAGGGATAGGATAACTTAACACACAGAAATAATATAAGTATTCTGTACACAAGAGATCTGGGAAGAAAAATTAAGATATAATTCAGGCTGTGGCCTGAAGCTGTTCCACACACAGATCTCATGTTGATGTTAATCATGAAGTGGCTAGAGGGTGTAATCCTAGAAAAATATATGTCTCTTTATAATGGAAAACCATTTTTTCTAGTTGAAAAATAAAACACAAAGAAGTCCCTTATAATAGGATGAATTTCCCCATGATACATATGGACTATAAGCTATTTCTTCTGTTTTTACTGAAGAGAAACAGTGAAGGAAGTATATATGCACTATAGAAAATACGGCATTAAGACTTCTTCAGTCAAAGAATAAAGGGTTCAATGAGTTTGTTCTTATTTCCTACAGGAATGAAGCTCTGGGAAATTTCAGGCAGCTAAGTGTTGAGACAGACTCATCAACAATAGTTTAACTAGCAAATATGTTTTATTGTGTAACTTGATTATCATAGAACATGGGATACAAGGAGATGCATCTATTTCTTTTCAAAGACAGGTAAAATTAATAGAAGTACTGGTCGGTTACACTGATACAAGAAGATAATCAGCTATTTTAAAGTGAAGCCATCTGTTTATCCAGAACATAACTGCAAGAATAGATAAAAAAAAAAATGAGTTGACTAAAGTAAAAATAAAAATAAAAATCATGGAATATCATGATTTCACCACCATTTTACATCTTTCAACTGAGACATATATTATCACTACAAATGGCTACATGAAATAAAAAGTTCCAAGTATAGAATTTGGACTAGACTGGTATTTGTTCATTGTAGCTGTACTGGGTCTGGCTGGGATGTTAACTTTCCCTGCAGCAGCCCATACAGTGCTGCGCTCTGCACTTGTAGCTAGAACAGCAGTGGTATCACCCAGGTGTTGTGTCTGCTGCTGAGCAGTGCTGGCACAGCATCAGGACTCTCTCTAACCCTCCTAGGGTGTGGGCAAAAAAGTGAGAAAGAAACATCACCAAGGCAGCTGACCTAAACCAACCAAAGGGATATTCCATGCCATATGATGTCACACTCAGCAATAAAAGGTGGAAAAAGGAAGAAGAGGGGAGGGTTGGGCTCTCGTTGTGAAAACGTCTATCCTCCTCCCAAACACCGGCTACATGCATTGAGGCCCTGCTTCAAGCACATGGTCAAGCATCGCTCATTTGTGGGAAGTAGAGAGTAATTTCTTTCCTCTGCACTTCCACATAGCCTTTACTTGTTTTGTTTTGTTATTCCCTTTCCCCCTCCCTCTTCCTCTTTCCCTTTTTTCCCTTTAGTTGAGTTGTTTAATTAATAATAATCTTTTCTTTATATATATATATATATATTTTCTCTTTAATTAAATTATCCTTATCTCAACCCGTGAGTTGTTCTTTCCTTTACTTCCCCTCCTCATCTGAGGAGGGGGAGTGAGAGAGCGGTTGTGGTGTTCAGCTGACTAGCACGGTAAAACCACCACAGTAGCTCTAAAATGTATGCTTTTATGAATGGGCAACTGCAGTGAAGCCTGGTAAATTAGATAAAGCCACCTAAGAAATTCTATTGCATAAAAGCTGCCAGTTGACTTCACTATTTTTTTTTTTTTTCCAAGTGTTGTATTTAGTCTGTTTTTAGTTCATTTGTCTATACAGAGTAAGCAGTTAACCAGGAATACCTGAATGACATATCAAAGAGACCTTTTGAAATGAATCCCTGCTAAACAGTGAGTTGTTATGTGCCATATAATTCATCTGGAATTTCATAGTATACAATTTTTTTACACTGTGTTTAGTATTGCTCCTTTTTAGTGACAACTATTAAATCTTACATATTTAAAAATTGGAGCTGTTTCAATTGTCTGAGTAACATTTCCTGTTTAACAAACTCTGTGACAGATTTGGTCCCAGTTCAATAGGAAATCTCATGGGCTTCTCTGGGTTTGCATTTTACTTCCTGGGTACAACAGATTCTACTTAGAGATCTAACATTTGCTGGCACTAATCATGCCTGGACATCATAAAACATTTCAAATTGCTCTCAATTTATAGTCGCTACTGCTTGCACTTAGCATTTTTCAGCAAAGCAATTTGTGTTATATGATACTTTGACATAGTGTCCTTGCAAAGAATCCCATCATATGCAGCAATTTCATCTGTGTAGTCACAATAAAATTTTATACTTGGAAGAATCTGTGCTACTTCTGTTCACCATCCATGAAGAATTACTCTCAATCTGTTCTAAGGCTGAATCATTTTATCTTCCTAAGCCGGACAGATTTTGCTCAAGGGGTGGACAGTACCAGCATCATTTACTCTACTGACTTCTTCATGCAACTCCTCGCCTAATTTTTTGGTTACTTCAGAAAAAAAACTTCATTTAATAAATATTCTTCAAAATTATGATGATTTTTCAAAGCTGATAGGACATTTCAACAATTGTTTCCAAAACATGAGTCTGTCAGAATTTACCTCAAAAGATTTCAACCCCAAATGCTTTGTGAAGTCACTGACAACTAGAACATACTTTCTTGCTATTTTCTAAATTTAAATGTATTGTTACTCAGCTGGAAATCTCAATCACAACACAACTACTCTAGCCTGATAATACAGGACAGGATAAGAATTTTCATTGATCTATTGACTATTAATATTTTTAACTGAGAATTTATAGTGCTCTCTATATAATTTTTGAATACTTTTTCATGTCATCAGGGTAGCTTCTGTCTCTTTCCTAACCATGCTAGAATATCATGGCCCTACAAGTATTCAATGATCAGTGAGTCTTGTTGAACATGTTCAACAAAGCTCATCAGGAAGTGCTTCTCTGAAAAGCAGCTACTGTCTCAGTTTACCAGGATGCTACAATTTTCATTAAAAGTCCCCCAAAGCTTGAGATTTTACCCTTCCAGATTTTTTCTTTATTTTTAACTCAATTTGTCAGGTTCTGTTGCCAACTCTCTCCTCCCATCCCCTTTTGTGAGAGGACTTAATACCCTAATTTAATCAAGGAAATATTTAATCAAAGTAATATTTCATTAAAATATTATCAAGCAACTTCAACTTTCAAGGCTTTGGGAGCCCTATACATTTCTCAGGTCATGTAGATTAAATTTTACTCCCCAGGCTTTCCATTTATGTATTTATTTATTCTTTCTGCCTTCTACTAATGTACTATTACTAGATCTTGGGTGATCACCTTACCGTGTTCAAACTCCTGTTCTATTACAGTGAAATCAAAGAGTCAGACTTTAAAAAAAAAAAAACAACAAAAACCAAACAAACAAACAAAAAAAATCAACAAAAAAAAACATACTATTAAAAATAAAGCTTAGCATTAAGGTAGCTGAAGACAAACTTACTTATTTCATATTGACAATATAAATATCTCTAGTTAACTGCAATAACAACATTTCAACTGAAAGAGTAACTTCAGCTAAGATCCTTCTTCACGCATACCTATATAGAAGTCATTCTATGCTATTGCAATAATGTTTTCATGTCAATATCTGTGTTTGTTTTCTCTATACTACAATATATAGATAGATAGATAGATAGATATACACATACAGTTTTGGTCTTTCAAGCCTAGAAAGCTACTTCCAAGGCAGCAGAAGCCACCACTCTTGAATTGTGGTGGGATGTCCTTCTTCTGACTTTGCCAGATGTCAACCTCTTACAAAGTGAAAGAAAATGTTTGGCATTATATCTCATGCCAACTGAAAAAGGGATATATTCTTTACTCAGCATTTTTGCCCTCATGAAGTTAAGAAGCTTTTTGGATTTTTGTTCATAGAACTTAATATTTCATATGTTTCTTTCTGTATTAAAAGCAATCTGATAATAGGTATTATTAGGTCAGGAGATTACATGTGGTGAGGAAACATGCATGGAGGGTGCATATATGAACTTGCATGCACAGCTGTACCTAATAAACACAGTACTCCACCACAAGCTATGCTGAAAGTTGCAGCACTACTAAGTAAAGAGATTAAGACTCCCAGCTGAGAACAGTACAAATATATGATTTGCTATGCAAATCTTGCTGTTTGG
>NC_048894.1:74478247-74572694 GCF_011077185.1 Oxyura jamaicensis
CCCCAATCAGAAAGGACATGCACGGCACTCTTTAACTGTAGTAAACCAAGGAAGAAATAGCCCTCATTTTCCTTCCAAATAACATCTCAAGTCACAGAGCACCACACAAACTTTTGTTACTTAAAATTTTCAGATTGATAACTGCAGCTTTTTACAACAGGAGGATGGGAGGAAATACCCAGAACCTCCTAATTTCTTTCACTCCAGCCTGGAAGAAAGAGTAGGTGGGGAACAAGAAGCTTTAAGAAGAGGACATTCTGCTGTTTTAGAACAGTTGACCCACTACAGCAGTGCAAACCGGGAGCTATTTTTGTATAAAAGAGCCACAGAATGACTTACCAAGTATTACATTCCCACATATTCAGAATTGTCTTCATCTGAGCCCGTTTAAGCTGTAACAGCATATTGCCTGGTGCTGCAGCAAACATAACTTGCTTTAGCTTAGCTTTCTGAAATCACATGGATTTACCTCTAAAAGAAATTAAACTGCATATGATAAAGGTATAACAAAACTAAGCAACCATTGCATAATTAAACCTGTGGACTGGTAAGAAGTGTTAGCAATGTAGAGTAATCATGCAAAAGCTACCTCCAGTGGAGCAGGTTTGAGGAGGAAGAAAACTCCCCACCATCAATATTCTCCTCCCCCAAAAATAGAACTGGAATGCTCACAACTTGCCTCAAGAACACCACAGAAGGGTGAGCATAGCACTCAATGTAGTAGATATAGGAAATCTTGTTTAGAGCAGTTTAAACTGAATCATTATTGGGAATTAGCTGTAGTATTAAATGTTAGTATCATTTTATTCAGAATAGTGATAACTGTTTGCAGCACCATGATTAGGCTGGGGAGGCACTGATTAGACTCAACAAATACGAAGTGTTCTTTAGCCCACACATTGCAGAGGGCACAGCGCAGCCGAGCATTTTTGTACTAGACTCATTTCTAAATAAATGTTAAATTTCTTAATTGCATTAATAATACTCCTTACAATTTGTCTGTTTTCAAAGCAAAGCAGAAGTGTTCTTTCATGTATGACAAAATTATGTATGCTCTCATCACTTTAATATAAGTACCCATACCCAACTCCTCTTCAAACTACCCTGACAAGCTAAAGTATTTCCTGCACAGGTTAATAATGCCTTATTACTGTTATAAAACTAAATAGGTGCTGCAACACATTTTCGACAAACTTCAATAAGCAGCAAGTCACTAGAAGGCAATTTCAGAAACTAGAAAGATACTTTCAGTTGAGACTGAATTACCAAGAATTAGTAACAGCAGTAATTATTTTGAGTCAAATTTTGGGAACATCAGTAGGACGTGAAATGGGAAATGTTTTATTGCATCTCTTGTTTGCTTCCCAAGCTGTCAGTTTTTCATAATATTTCTGCTACTTATTAGTCAATAATCTCTATCATTCAAAAAGTCACCCAGAAGCTAGCAGGTCAGGCTGATGGCTGGACTTGGTGATCTTGAAAGTTTCTTTCAACTTAAATGATTATCTGATTCCAAGTAATCTACTAACAAAAAGTTCACATAGTTCACTTCATCACCAGTTTAATCAGAAGTAATGCTGTTTATTTTGCGGTATTCTACCATCGTCTCAGCAGTTCAACAACATACTGTATGATAAGGCAGCACACACACAGCTACCATAAAACACCACGTTAAAAGGTAAATAAAATCTTTTAGGGAAGCAAAGTCGCCATCAATATACTCACAATTTTCTAGGCAAATTCACCGAACTGGAAAGAGGGAAGAGGTGAAAGTTCTGTCTGTAAACTAGTGGGTAACAGTTCGCCAGCTGCCCAAATTATTCTCAAGTACTTAGGCACATCTCTGGATAAAAATTATTACGGTTCAGAGGATTTGATATAGACAGGAACATTTGTCAAACTATAACCAAACTTTTTCAATTTACATTAGCGAAGTTATGAAGCTGAACTATGGCAGCCACTTGCACTAATCTATTAGTTAAAGAAAAAAAGCCACAATGCATGACATGCCTGCAAATTTATCTATATCTGTAAGCAGATGTGTATATTCAGGAATGCATTTTAAGCATCATTAATACTGATACAGAAAGATACCGCAGTCATCTTTCATAACCAGAGGTTTCATGGCTGCAGTGTGCTTGAACAACCTTCTTCAGCTCAGAGTGTTCATCTGTCTTGTAGAAATGTTTCAGCATTTTCATTCATCATTTGAATGAGGTGTGGTAAAACTTCTACATTTTTTTTTTTTTTTTTTTTAAGCTCAACTAGTGTATTTTCATGGACTGTGCTTTCTGAGCCCATTAATAGTAATGATGTTATATGGTTCACTCTAGTCCTTCCTTGGGCTGCTGCTCACATCTGAACCAGTAATAAAGAGGGAAAGCCCTCCTGTATGGAAATGCATGGCTTCACCGGAGCGGGGTGAGTGGAGTGCAGTTAAAAGCTTCAACTAATAGAATCTGCTATTTTTCCCAAAGAAAGAAAGAAGTAAGCAAGCACAGACAGAACAGGGACAGCACAAACAGATCAAGGACAGAAATTCTCTCTAGGATTTTCTTACTTTTAAAAAAATAAACAGAATGCTGTGCTCATATAAATTCACAGGAGTAAAGACTGAGATATTTAGTATGTGCTGTACTGGGTATTACTTTCAGCTGCCTGTTTACTGCATTCTGGTAGAGAAGTAAAAGCAAAAGCTTGCACCCCTCCCTGTGGCTTAGGAGGCTCTCAGCTGTGCCACATTGCCATCATATTCCAAGCTACACTACATCCTTCATCTCCCCAACCTCCATGGATTATGTGGCATCCAGGATCATGATGATCACTATGCTTGGAAGTACTCTTCAAATTGTAATGTTTAGGGAGGGATTATTCGCTTTATTTAGAAATAGCTCAGATTCCTTCCTCTACTCCAAGACCAGAGCTGCTGACGTCCATGTGCAGTTTCTCCCCTACTCCATTCAAAGATAAGTTTTCAAAATAAGGTGAGCATTTGGGGCCTGATTAATATCTATCTTCCAGAGTACAGTCTTTATGATATTGGTGCTGGGAAGCACAGCACAGAAAACATAACTCAGGGGAGATCGAAACAGTACTCTCAATTTAGACTGCTATGACCTAGAGTGACTAACAGTCCTTAAGGCTGTAAACTGGAGCAGTGCTGCATGCCCCCCTTAGCATACTCCACCGAACTATCTGCTTCTTGAATGCCTACACCATCCCGACAAAGCAGATCATAATGTCATACCAGAGAAAATACCTTTTCTACAGTGAACCAAACTACAGAATACAGAATAACTACTAATAGCGAAAATAACAAAAAAAAAAATCAGGTAAAAGTGACCATCATACTTTACCCATCTTAGTAAGATGGGAAAGCAATACATTTAAAGGATTTTTTTTGCATGATCGAAACATACTATATATAAATTAAGAACCACAGAAACAACCCTCTAGGCACTCTCTATGAAGACTGACAAGGCAATCAAAGAAAAAAAAATCCAATTTGCCTGCTGCACACAATGAAGCAAACAATGGAAATATTCCGGGTATGCACACCAGATGCTGACACAATCTCTTTCAGAACAAGTTAAGCAAGGGAACAGAGGGACCCTCAAAACCTTAAGGAAAACTCTTAAAAGACAAAGCATAATCATCTCTCTCAGCACTACACAGAAGAACAGCAAATGATAGACAGGAGTGCAAAGGACCAGTTTTCACTTTATCAATGGGAGTATGAAGAAAAACAAAAGAAAAATGTCACCACTTTTGTTTTAATTCTACAATTATTCTCATTTTCATCTCTTCACTTACTTTCACACTATGCATATGTCTTTCCTTTGTTCAGAGCACATACATTTTTCAGCTAGATCAGACACTAAAGACTACAAACCTGCAACGCAGCCTGCGGAGACACAGATGACATTAATTAAAAGCCGTGCCTGGCATAAGAAAGCCCTATTGTCTCAGACACCAAATGAATTAATCCAGACTGTTCTGAAAGGGATGACATTATGAATAACTTCCACACGTCTTAAATGCAAGATGGTCCTGAAGAAGTTTAAATCCCAAATCTCTCTTTGGGGGTAAAATAAAAAGTGAGACCACATTTATTTATTTATTTATTTTAAAGAACAGAATCATTTTTTTATGTCTACAGAATCATAAGAATACAGTTATTCAAAATTCACAAATTTTAATTGATAGGGCTCTCAGATTGGTCACTATGGACACTATAAACTAGCAAAGAAAGCATCTTTTTCTAAAGTAGTATGTCAATTTAACAGATGTTTTAAAGGACTAAAATGGATGTTTCCAGAGAATGATGAAGGATGCATCAAGGATGCATCAGCGAAAACATTATGCAACAAGTGAAATATTGCTGCATAGCAGGATGCTTAACTTACTTTTGCAAAACTGAGCAGACACAGAGAGGATTTTTTTTTTTTTTTTAAAGTGAAAAAAAATGTAGAATGACTCCCAGGCCTTTGATCCAGTCATGGTGGAAACCTGCTCTAGCAGGTTGATTTGCTCTGAATCCCATGCTTCACAGCCTGACAGAGCAGCACTGTAGAGGAGAGTTAATCAGCAAGATGTATAATGGGGAGAGGTCAGAATCAATAAGGACTTGCTTCTGACACTATAGTGCTGAACACCACACTTCATGCAGCAATTCTTTTAACTAAAAATATCTTCATGATTGCAGGCCAAGTCTTATTTTAGTGCCAGTGACAGATTAAGGAAGCGCTCACTGCCAAACGTATCATTTATTTATGAGGATTCCAAGTGGTATACAGCAGTGAAGCAATTTCTTTCCCATGGATTTCAGCAGAATGAAAACAATGTTATGACAAAATGACCATTCTGGTAGAATTAAGATTGAGAAGTCCTTAGTATTTAAAGGTCAGTTATTCTTAAAAGTCCACATGTTTAGCAAAGCCTGCTGTACTAGATACAAAAAAAAATGCCCATTTAGCCTTGTGTCCCATCTTTAAGAGTGAACAAAAGTGAATGTCCAGGAAATGGTATAAGAAAAGGTAAAAAGTCATATAGTGATACCTTCCTACTAAAGCTTCCCCAGTTCTAAAGATCTGACTCAGGAAAGTTCTGAATCAGAAATGGTGATTTCAGAACTTGTGGGCCTTCATGGGTCATTCTTCTATTAATCTGACCAGGGTAAACCCTGGTGCAGTTAACAAAACTAAAAGAACAGCAGAAGCCCAGCACCCCTGGGCCAAACTGCTGATATCTACATTCCACTGATAACTTCAAGTGGTTAGAAATTTGGAATTAGTAGTTCTGAAGTTAGCTGTGTAGGTTGGAGATCTAAACATGAATATTTGTTCACAAAGGGTTCCTATAATAGGAACCACTGCTTAAAATCACATTATAAAATGTAAATATGCTTCCCTCATATGTAGATATAGCTGGGTGTTTCATCATACTTTCCAGAACCATTAGTTTCAGTAAACTAATTCATGTTAAAAATTACTCAATTTCTAAAGTGCAAATCCATGCTAAGAACATTCAATTTCCTTATGATCTGACTTGCTCATATGGATATGGCTGATATTCAGCCTGTTGTCTTAGTGTGCTTGTGAACTATAAGCACGCTAAAATACCACAAATGACTGAAGTGTTTGCCTTTTTTAGAAGTACAGCAGAAGAGGATGCATCATTATTTGACACAACGTTTAGATTGTTTTTAAAAACGGTTTCATATTGAAGGCAACATTCAAGAATAACAGTAGGCACTTAATGCAAGAAAATAGGAACCAATTGTAGTAGCAGGGAGAAGACTTCATGTGGGACTGTTGATCCAAACTAATGGGATTTGGAGGGACAAAATCAGACTTCTTGGAGGGAGAGTGTAAGAGTAGACTTGAACTGCTTCTCCCTGCCATTTTTTGACCCTTCAAAGATATGAACTCCAAAATGAGTTGAATTGGGATTTTTTAAAAAGCCACTAAAAATCCTGAGAAACGAGAAAAACAACAAATTAACATCTATGTTGTTAGCCCCCTGAAAGCTTGTGAGAGGAAATGAAGTTGCTGAAGTTAAGATGAAAGAACAAGAATGCTGGTTCTCATTAAATCCACAGCTTAGATTACATAACCAAGGAAGAGCACAAAACCAAGTGAAATACAATGCACCTATACAGCCTATTCCCAGCTCCACCCCTACCCAAAAAATAATGGAAAAAAACGCATCAAAACTGGCTTATCCCAAATTCCTGTTACTCCAGAAAGGCTATTCATGTGCTACTGGCTTCTAAACAAGTAATGGTTAAATAAAATATGGTGGGAAGAGTTTGGCAGAGAAGTTGGAGAACTCCTAAAACAATTTGCCTCATTGTATAATTCCCTGCATCATTTACACAACTCATTTCGTGTTATTTGCACAATGCTGTTAAGTCCTGTACATAGCAACTGAAATTAGGTATAGCTTCCCAACATTTACTTTTCTTCGCTTTTATCAAAAGAAAAATGGGGATGTTTTGATATTCCGAAAGGAGCAAAAGACTATTAGTATTTTTCATGCCACAAAAGATCAGCCAAGATTCATTCAGTTAATGTCTGGATCACCTATTTTCAGTCTCCCCTCAGCTAAATCTTTATTGCTAATTCCCCCAGATCAATATAGCTATGTCTAACATAAAAACTGTTACCAGACTGCATGCAGGTAATTACAGAGATCAGTTTCTATCTTTCTGCCAACAATAGCAGATTGTATTGCCCTGTGCTTTAATTCCATACTTGTTTCAGAGGCTTGTGTTTTGCTGAAGTTGATCGTCTTGCAGGGCACTAGATATTTGGTAACATTAACTAAATTCATAACATTCAGAATAATAATAATAAAAAATAATAAAGAGCCATCTTAGATGATGAAGGGTAACTTTTAATGTTCTAAGTGATACAGACCAACAAGATGAAAAATTTTCATTTTCAGGTCTCAGATAACTTTAACCTTGTGGTATGAGGGGGGTAGACTAGGCAATCTCCAGAGCTCCCAGCTGTCTGGTGACTGCTAATTAGCTACACAGTGATCATTATGCTGAACATTTCATCACAGCAGCATTCAATTTTTTTTTCTCTCAACACATCTAATGCTTCATTTAATATCTCTCTCTTACAGCACCATTTTCTTGCATTTTACTTCCCACTTTGAAGCTTTTGATAGCTTTAGATTCCCTCCAAATTTTATGAGGCACCATTTGATTTATCAAGAACACATCACAGCAAACTCAAATCCACTCTTAACGAAGGAAAGAAAGCAAAAACACCTTCCTGCCATCCACTTACTTCCACCTTCTCCCCCCCCAAAGCAGTTCAGGGGAATGGGGGCTGCAGTCAGTCCCTAACACTTCATCTCTGACACTCCGTCACGGTTGCTCTCTGCCCCTGCTCCAGTGTGGAGAGGATCCTGGAGAAGCTCAGCTTCCCAGCAAGGTAAAAAACCACCACACCTAGACCAGTGGAAGGTATCCCTGCCCATGGCACGGGGTTGGAATTAGGTGGTCTTTAAGGTCTCTTCCAGCCCAAATCATTCTATGATAAGTGTAAAAATATATTATCAACAGTTTACTCACATACAATACAACCTTCTCCCGGTGATGACCTACTTACTAAAAAGTCAAGGATATTGTTTCTACTGTGCCATAATTATAGAGTACTCAAGAAATAAGAATGGAAGCAATACTTGGTAGCTTTATTATTTCAGACACCTAACCCCAAGATGGGAGCTAAAGAACTGAGCATGAAGTCTTAAGAAACATTTATATTGTCATCACACTTTAAAAAGAAAAATGATAAAACCAAAGGAGGAAGTAAATTAAATGCTTTTTTGAGCTTTTACTAAGTGCTTCATTACTTACTGAGTGCTACCGAGCACTTCATTACTGGTGTAGATTTAGAACTGTGGAGCCAGTTTGGGAATTTAGAGGAAAAACTGATTAGAAACAATTAGGATGAAATGACTGCTAACTGGAGAAGAAGGTATTAAAGTTGACACCTTCAAGGCTGCCTAAGGAAGACACATTTCTTGCCTTTTTGATAGTTTTGCAAGTATTAGGTCCCTAAAAGATTAGTCTATCGGTTTATGTCCTTAGAATTAGGATATTATTTCCTCTCAAATATCTGTCTAAAGGAATGTAATGGGGTCTGAAGAACTCATGAGATTTTCTGTGGCTGAAGATAACAGCACAGATTGTCAAAGAGCTAGCTCATAAACAAGAAATCATCCAGTCCCCAAGATGAGGAGGCTGGAATGAGTGAAGAACCTTAGTAATTCCTCCCAGCATATGCTGTATTAGCTTGTCACAACAACAACAACAAAAAAAACTAGTGATAACAATTCTGCAAGTGTAAGGTGCAAAGCAACTATCATAGTCACTGTTAATTGGAACCAGGTCAAACTACAGAAGAAAAACAAGTTCAGACTTGCTAAGAGTAGTAGTAGTAGTAAAAGAGATGAACTGAGAGGGAAGAAACAGAGCTGTATCAGTGAGCAAGGGAAGAAAATAGGAGGAATGGTCTCTTTCCTGGCTTTAAAATTGTCTGATATCTACTGAAATTAGTAGTTGACCATTTTTTTTTTTGTGTGTGTATGTAATGCAGAAACAAATATTTCTGCACCAAAAAAATCACTGCTTTATTAGGACAGTGATGAAGGACATCATGTCAGTTTTTCAGCATTTTTAAATCACCGAGAGAGTAGTTTTAAAACAGGTGCATCCATCTGAGCTACCACAATTTGTAATGACAGCCTGTGGTTCCAAGCTCAGACTTGGAAATTGAAGACCTGGAAAGAGCAGAAGACAGACCATTCTAGCCATCTGAAGAGCCACCACAGAAGAATGGAACACAGAGGTATGAACTTACTGCACTCCTGTTTCCACAATGCATAAGTAGACTACTCAATTGGCTAGTACTTCAAAGTGTCACCATGAACTTGTTTGCGTTTTCATTTCAAGATATACATAACAAGAAACTACAGGAAAGTTTTACTACTGACATTGGAAATAAACAGACACAGATACCTTGGAAAAAAAACCCTCCTTAAACACTTATAAAAAGTTATGGGGGGGGGATTGGCCCAAACTGGATGCTTTTGAAAACTCCTAAGTGTTGTTTGTATTGTTGTTTTTTGTCTTTGTTTTTAACAGAAGTGTCCTTTGTCCTCTATGCCTCTATGTTATAGATTTAGGAATGGAATTCTATTGGTTTACATGAACAAAAGAGACAATATCAAGTGTATCTATGAATGCTTTGTACGTCTGATGAAGTGCCCATATTGCACCATGACATTATGGATTTATTTATTTATTTTTTTTGGATACACATTATAACCAGATTTCTTTGAAAAATGGATGGTCTTAGTCTCACTTCAAAGTGCAGCCACATGCTTGGCTTATCAATGTTCGAGTTACCTTCTTTTTTTTTTTTTTTTTTTTTTTTTTTTCCTATAAAAAAGGCAGAACAAACCTCAAAGCTGTGTAATGAATCTAAACTATAGCTCCCAGTAGTAAGTCACAAAATCAACTCTTGGAAACAGATACTCTTCTGTACCGAGTCACTAGCTATCCAATAAAAGAGATCAGTTTCTTGTTCAAGGAGTTGACAAGACAGTAAATCAAAAGTTTGCCTTTTCATAAGGATTAAAATAACCTTGTATGAGAAAGGGAGGTGAAGTAGAAAATATCCATTTGGAGGGTGAGGGAGAAGATATAGTTTTGGAGGTATTCATTAGATAACAAATAAGAATAACACATCCTCAAGAAAATCCAGTGATATTGCTGGAAGGTTTGGAAGATAAAATGCTAGTTTTAAGTTCTGAAGCACTGATCTCCACAGACATGATTTGAAACCAGACAGGTTTGTCTTGCTCTATAGTCATATTTATAAATATTCAACCCTTCCTTTTCTACTAGCAGAAGTCTCATGATTAATGAAGGTGTTACTCTATCCTAGGTTGTACAACTTTTATCTTTTTCTCTCCCTGTCTTATGAGCCTTAATTTATTTTCAGCTTGACATTTGGTTTTGGTTATAAGGTTGTTTTTTTACCCACTTTCAAATATGTACTCCTCATTTCTGGTAAACAGATCAGTTTAAATCAAAAAGCAAAGCATGTCTTGTTTAAGGGTTAAGAGTATGGGTGCAAAACAATTATCAGAAAAATCTTTTTCACAAAAATGTTTGTAAAGCTAAAAATAAATATGTATTTACCATGCACATACACTCTGTGTTGACAAATATTTTTTAATAATATGGTTTAAAAAGTTTGGTTTCTCACTCAGTTTAATATGAAAAAAATAAGCAGATGGCAACACAGTATGCGCCTTTTGGATATTATGATAAGATATCCATTGCTGAAATGTAAAAATTACCTTGTGGCTACTTCATCAGTATAGTAAGATATGCTGTTTGAAATGCAGAAGCAAACATTTAGAATTATGAGTTCACTCAGCATGCAGAGGAGTTTTCAAAGCAAATTGAAGTTCAAGTTCAGAACAATTTTTATTTGAACAATTTTTGTAATATCGCAGTTAAAAGAACCCCTTAAAGCAGCTATTAGTTAAGCCTCCTGCCTTCTTTTAATACACCAATAATAAATATTATAGCTACAATAAAATACACAATACCTGAAAATTGCTGTTATGAGATCATCTTCAACACAGCAATTAATTAAGAAACGTTAAACCAGTAAAACGTAGAAAGACATAATATGTTTTGAAGCATCTCGGCAGTCAGTTTAAAATATACCTGTGGAAGGGAAAGAAGCTTAAATATAGTGTGGAGTTTGAGTTTGTACTATGCATTTTTCAAGTTACATACGCTAAGGCTATGTTATTTCACCCAAATTTAAATGACTAGAAGAAGTTTCAGCACCAAACAAGAAAGACAATGACAAATATGATTTTCTCAAGAAACAATTGGGATTATTTATTAACAATATAAAATAATACTCCCCTAGTGGTCTCCAAACAGTTTAAGAGCCACCTTCCCATTCCTTAGAAGGTTATGCCTCTAAGCAAAAGGCTACTACCATATACTGCAATTTTAAAGAAGGTTTAGGCACAGGAAGGCTGACTACTGTAAAAAGAAACATGGCATGCATCTTCACGGTATTTTACAGGCAGCTCCAGCTGGCTTTGTCTGCTCTCCAGCCCCGCTGGATGTAAGCCAGCAGCAGACCAGAAGATGCTGAGGTACAATTAACATGGCACTGAGTTTGAGCTAATAAGCCTTGCTGAGAGACAAGGCTTTTAGGCTCGTATGGCACTCAGGCTCAGTGCCGTGCTAACACAGCTACATGGCTTCCACTTTGGAGCTGGCTTGCATCCAGCTGGTCCAGAGAGCAAGCAAGGACAGATGGTATTTGCTCTGAGCATGGGCAAGATTTACTAGCAACTGCCACTGCCTGCAGGAAATGCAGAGCCCAGACCATGAGCAGGACCAGGCTGTAAGCAAGACCTTCTGCTTCTGTTAGCTAGAAATACAAGAGAGAATGGCTGAAGGGAACATCTATGTACTCACAAGGCTCAGTGAAAGTGTAATAAGGGGAGGACTGTATCCAAAACACACTTTGTATGTGTACTTCTGTCAGTCTTGGATGATTAGATCAAGTATATTGTCCTCTTGTGACACTGCAAATATAACTGCCCTGTGTTCATGAAAGAAAATGGCACAAGTATTATTTTGTGCCTTCTGACAAGCACTATGCACAGAAACGTCACATCTGCCTTTGACAGTGTTCAGACAACCAAAAATCCCCAAGTTTGCTTATACCATCATGTTCAGAGTTCAAACCCCGTCTCTCAGTTGTAGGAAACGTGGAAATTCAAACAGTGAAGAGCATGAACCTGGGGTTCTAACTTAGGGGGTGCTCTATTTGAGATACAAGAATGAAATCAAGTCTAAGGCAAAGTCCAATTTACAGTCTTAGCAATATACGTATCAGTGGGTTAACTCAAACAGTATACGATTCGTCTTACTCCAACAGGTTAGGAGGCAATATACAGGGTTCAAATGGGCTTTGGTCAATCAGAGTTAATGCTTGTCAGATACAAATACCCTTCTCACAATTCACTGTATTTTCAGTTCTGTGTATATAGAAGGATCCAAAGATAAGTCTTTCTAAAACTTGATGGGAGGGAGAAGGTGGGGAGGAACAGACTTGTAAGCCATGAAATTTGCCATTACTGGGAAATGAAGAAAGTATACCAGAAGTTTTAAATTAAATAGAAAATAAAGTTATTAAGAAGGGAGGGAAAATACAACATTTTTTAAAAAGAACCTTTTTTTAAAAAAAAATGTTGCATATAAATTTCAAAGTATAAAAACATTAATTCCCTATGTAGATTGAGTATCAACAGAAAACTACTTCTGTGCAGGGAGCTTAAGGCAAGAGGAAAGACAGCTACCTGTCTAGGTGACGCATCTATTTACAGAACACAAGCAGCTTGTAACTCTTAAAGCTGAACTGCTTCAGTTTAAGACAGGTTCTGACCAAAGGAGACAGGATGCAGTAAAGAAGAAAAGAGCACATGGGGGAAGGCGTTGAGCAAATCTGACTTCTGAAAGATAACCCTTGATAATTCTTTCCCAACCAAGGAAATTAAGATTACAATTGTGAGATGAGGGAAGCTAAGCCCAAGGACTCCCCTACAGTGGAAAAAAAAAAAAAAAAAGCAGCTCAATGCAAACTTAAATGCAAAGATCCATTTAGTAAATTACCTTTGCTATATATAAGAGGTAGTAGTTGTCACAAGGAAGACCTGCTATGTTTGATACTAAACTGATAGTCATGAGAAATACTTTAGTTTTAGTATTACAGGGAAGCTCAGAGCAGAACTCAGCTTACTAAAACAAAGGGTTATTCAGAGGATTTATCTGACAGAACTTTAATACCACCATCCCAAATGCACTTCATTCAAAGTACTTTGCTGCATGCAAAGTATCAAAATTTAATTGTAACTGTAGGCATTTTCTTGCCAGTTCTCCACAAACAGTCCATGGATTTCATATAGCTATGAATCAAAAGTTTAGTGATAAAGGTACTCAACCTACACATTAAGACTGACTTTCTACTGTCTTGAAGCATATGATGGATGTTTACATCCTGAGGAGTAGTTAGGAAGAATTTCTATGGATTAGAAAGTAAATCATTAGCAGTGCGTAAACACAAACGTGGACAGTTAAATGCATGGCTAGAACACAAAGATAGCTACAGTCAGTCATTCCTGCACAGAGCTGTACGGTCAGACCTTCATACTGGGGACACCCTCAAAATCCCCTATTTGTAATGTATAGGACTAAATGCCAGGCAGAATTCAAACTGCGCATTTCCTCCCCATAAATTACAAATCTCACTGCTCTATTAGACACTGAGGCTGGTTGTGCATCCAGGCCTCCCATGAAGGTCAGACTTGGCAGCATCTACAGTCTTTTCTCCTCCTACAAGCATGGATTAAGACCCCTTGGCAGCCTTTGCGGATGCACATCCACTGCTTGGATCAAATGAGCAGCTGTGGCAGGGGAACTGAGCTTGAACTTCTTTCAGGTTGTCAGCAGTCAATGGGCTGGATAATTCTCTTACATCTACCCTTCTGATTTCAAGTTTCTCACAAGGCTGAGAATTTCTTTGAATGGCCTCCAATTCCTACTGATGACCACACTTATGTTTTTCTTTTACAGTATTCTATTACACTCTTTACTTGTAAATTCAGCCTCCTAAACAAATCTTAACAAAGACAGATCATGTCCATGAATCTAGCAGTGAAAATACAGCAAAATCAGCAGTCTGGCTCCAGCAATAGCTGGCATTGCAATCATGTGTTCCCTAGGTTGCTTTTTACTCATGAACTATGCCTTACTCCAATTACTAATTACATAGTTTCCTTTTATACATTTATGTTTGACATGAGACCTCTCATCTCCAGTGCAAGTCAATGAAGAAAACTAGGGGGTTGTACTGCTCAGACTTAAATGCTAAATCCAATGCTTTAACTACTTTAACATCTGAAAAAACAATACTATGAGGAAAAGATAAAAAAAATAAGATTTCCTTAACACTTACGCAGCGGTTGCTTTCCCTCCAGCATGTGTCTTGGGTACTATTTAATACAGGTTCTAGTTAGCAGGTTTTGGAACTCCATCCTTTTTGTAATAGTCAAAAACCAAAAATTGATTATGCATTAAATTTGTATTAAATTACTATCCAAAATACAAGCATTTCAGTACTATTTGGATTGAAGAAATTATTATATTGACTATTATAATTTCACTATGTGCAGATAAAATTAAATAACATATCCATCCTATGAGCACTGTAGATCTGACAGCAGTTTTTGAAACTGGCATTCTCTTTGACAGTAGTGTGACGCCAGTGGAATAATACTACTACTTAGCACTTGCCTAGCACTTTTTTTAATTCTCAAAGCACTTTACAAAGATTATAATTAATGATGACAACAACCTAGCAAGGCTTGTAAGAATCATCCTCCCCAGGTGATACACGGAAGAAACAGAGAAGTTGCTTATCTAAAAAAAGAATGTCAGGGTTTCCAGTTCTTTGTTTTATGCTTTGATCACATCTATAGACAACATTTTCAACAAAATTTATTGTTGCTATTGCTGCACTATAATCTACTTCAGTCTTAAATCAAGAAAGGTAAAAGAAACAATAATCATTTGTTGAATGCATGATACAACCTCATCCTAGTACTATGAATATACTGTGAAATATGTTTTCATTACTTATTGTATCTACATACACAGTAATCCAAGATCACTGTGGAGTAGTCAGATATCAGTGTCAGGTTATTACAAATTGACAGTTGTTATAGCAAGATTTTCTATTCTTTGAAACACTACCATTATCTCCTTACATTATCACAAAAACATTTGTAAGATTATGGCTTAGGATGAGAGTCAGCAAAGACTGCCACAGCCAGAAGAAAAATTAAATTTCAAAATTTATAAATGCACTTTCCATGGATTCAATCTATGATACATCTGAAACACAGCAGTGAAGCATACAACTTTTAATGTATTCTTCCTAACAGTAATCACCCACATTTATAAATTACCTAACAGTAATCACCCACATTTATAAATGGTAAAATTTATAGCAATAAATTTTACAAAATCTCAGTTTATATCTGCAGTTGATATGGTTTCAGATACAATTTACTTCTCCATTATCTCCTTTTACAAAATGCAGAGAAGCATGAATACAATCTTCAAAAGCTGCTGTATAGAAAGAGAAATACCTCAAGTAACTCAAAGCATCCCCAACAGGGCTTTTAAGCCTCCTGCCTTTCAGGAAGGATCAGGCACATGGTGCTGGTTGCTCATCACCTGTGAGCCCCATTTCTCAATAATCACCCAGAGCAAGTCACCTTTTAAGAAACATGAAAGGATGCTTCTCTCTTATCAGAAGACAGCCAGAGGAGGCGATGCTGGCAGTTTCATCTAACAGCACACTTGTCACCAGCCTGAATGTGGTTTACCGGAGAAGATCTGAAACACCTGCCTTAAGAACATGTCATATCATAGTCTAAAGCGTAGGACTTCCCATGCCAGGCAAGTGTCCTAGTCAGAAAAAAAAATCACCACCATTCTTTTTTTTGTGGCCAAATAATTGTCATCAGAAAGGTCACGCACCCTCTCCAGGTGTTAAGCCAGTGGTGAAGGCATTAGTATATAAATTATATAATACAAAGATACTACGATATTATAATTGCTAATATAATGCATAAGACTGTGATAAGGTAATAACATATTTAATCAGTAACATTATATAAAAATATTCATATGGCTTTTTTGATAGGACTTCTACTAGGACTTTGTAGAATCTGAAATAAATTATTTTTACAATTTATTTTTACACTATAGCTACAATGTATTTTCAAGGAAGGTTCTGCATATTTGATTTTTTTTTTATATATATATTGAGCATATATATCAAATAATTCCTTCAACTTTGTACATTTAACGTGAATGCTGGATTTTTCAGCGTTTGTGGAATTTACACACACGCACACACAAAAGAAAAACTATGCCTATAGGACATTTTGGTTTCTTCTGCTTCTTTTAATCTTTACAATCTTGTAGAGGAAAAAACAAACAACAACAACAACAAAAAATAAAACAGAAGCCCAGAAAAGCAGACAGATGCACACTAGCCAGCTCACACTGTAATTACAGCAAAACATACAAATGAAACAGAGGTGGTTACACACAAGAGAAGCTAAATCATTTACATGGGAAGATGCATATCCATTGAATAGTGGAAGACTAGTAGTGGAAATCTATGTTTTAAGCAGTTGCATTTCTGTGCTCTCATTTCAACTATTTGCATGCAAAAGTAACACAGCATTAGCATAACTGCTCTGCAATATTGCATAATTGCTGGAGCAATATAAAACTCATACATTCCGAAATCATTTGTATACATAATTTCTGCAGTAATGTCAAAGGAAAAGAAAAAGCAAAACCAACAACAAAAGATCTAAAAAAAAATAAAAGGGGGAGGATTAAAAATTTAACCTCAGCAAGTTTTTGATCTCGAGTTACCTGTTGTTTTTTTTCTATGCTGTGCATATACTAGGTTGAATAAATGTTAAAGAGCTTAAGAAAAATTATAAGAAAAATTTCAAAGTAGTTGTGTATATCACTAGCTAGCTACTGTTATTTACCTACCTCAAAAACTGTTCAATGAACTGCAAAGGTTTTCTTGTGATGAGAATGACAACAAAAAGAAAAAGCAGTAACTTCTTCCAGCTACCTAGCTATTCTTCCGGTATCAGGGGAAACTACCAAATATAGAGACTTTGGCTCTATATTGTGTTCCTTTTAGAAGGGACATCTGAGAGGGGGGTAGGGGTATGTGTGCGTATAACAAAAAGAAACAGCCACAGTGACATAACTCTTCAGAAATACCTAGCTCTATGTCTATAAAGGAAAGACAGACAATTTGAAAGTCTTGAGTATATTTTCCAAGTATTGAAGGCAAGCTAGTTTCTGGCCTGTATCAGGTAAAGTAAAATCCATGTTTCTTTTCCTTTTTATTTTATTTTATTTTATTTTATTTATTTATTTATTTCTCCAGTATCAGAGACCTGGAAACATTTCATCCCATTTTTCTACAGTTGATACATGTAAAGCAAAATTAAATGTTATTATTTCCTGTTTCCAGATTTAAACATCTCTCCATTTCAGAATATATTGTTTTACAGGCTGTTTTTACTAGTCTGTTTCTAGTAATCTGAAAACAAAACATTCATAAAGGTTTTAAAGAAATAAATGGAATAGAGCACCCCATATAGTAGTGCAGGCTCCCTTCCCAGCCTAGATGGTACAGGTTGCCAATACCTCTCCCATATTCCTCTGGATGCATATGTATTTCTTATAGTTCTGCTAGTCTCCCAAATTCCCCTCATTTTGCTGGGTATGGATATTATTTCCCATTTGAAGATTACACCCCAATGAAATAGCACAGTACTACCAAGTACAAAGGAGCTGTGCAGCAAAATCACAGATGTTAACATTCCTTTACACCAAGCCTGAAGGATACAGGTACACAGGTAAGCTGAGCACACAGCTGAAGCATCAAGGTAAAGCAGCTCTAGTCTGCTGTATCACTTTCTCCAGCTGGATGCAGCAAGCACATGAAAGGAGAAATACATCTTCCTGCACCTAACAGTAATACCAGTAATATCCCCAAGAAAAATAAAACCACTATAAAAAATGAACTTGTTCTCTTAAAAGTAGTGAAGGTAAGCCTGCTTTGAACCGATACAAGTCTGCAGTTACTAAAGACTGAACTTCTAGATAAAAAGCGTAATAAAATAAATTAACAAAATGGTCTTCCTAAAGAATTATCCAATGCATCTTGTGTATAATCAGCAGTCTAGAGAATATATAACTGAGGTGATGTAAACCAGACTAGCAAAAAAAAAAAAAAAAAAAGTGAAGCATGGTACAACAGTAATTTAAATGGCACATTCCAGGTGGAAGTGCATGTGCCCTGCTGGTGCTTTGAGCTGGCCAACAGCAACACAGCAATGAGCCAGAACCCACCTGTAAAACAGCCGCTGAACCTCCTGGAAGTTTTCCAGATTCTCTACTGGAATTTGGGAAAGGCAAATGTTTCAAGGGGCAATGCCATGCTGCCATGGCTTTACTATGGGAAGCATATTTACACCACTGGCTCCAGTGAGCTCTTTATAAGACACACAACTGTGGCATCACTTTACTGTCCAGGTGCTCCTTATAAACCCAAAAGGGCAACAAGGGACATTAGAAACATGCTGGTTCCTTCGTGTCAGAGCCACTATGGGGGCTATGCTACCTCCTGCAGATGGGGCGCAACCTCCCTTCAACTGCCATGGGAGAACAGTATTAAATTGGCTTTGGAAAAAGCAGAAAAACACAGCTAGGCCTGCCTTTCAAAAAACTGAGTTTTCAGGTCCTTAGGTATCCTTGAGTTCTTCATCTGCTTCCTATGTGTCTATACAAGGCCATGTATTAGCTGATATAAGCAAGTGAAACTCCTTGTAAGCACAACTCGCATTTTGCAGCTAAACAACTGTCTACGTCTCACTCACTGTTTGTCTTCACAGCAAAATCCGCAGGTCCGCAGACTGAAACAGCATCAGGATGTCTGCCCAAGGCACATAGGTGCCGTGTTTACCTCCACATGAGTTCTTGCCTACCCAGCGCCTGCTTCTGCATGTCTGCAGCTGGGCTCAGAGGCCCATATCTGCCAAGCAACCAGTCACAGCTGAGCCTGCCCTGGCAGCACCCCACCACAGCTGCCAAGATGGCACATGGCAGTACCAGCGGCCATTTTACAGTCACCATGCCTGGGCAGAACCAGGGCCTTCCTGCGTTGCCTGGCCAGGTAGCAGGGCGGTTTTCATCAGGCAACAACGCAAAAACTCCTAGGCACTCTAAAAAGAAAAGCTGAATGAATGTGCCTGGTTAATTGTGTGCACATCATTCCCCATGCAGCCACAGTCTGATCTTCACCTCCCTTCTCCAAAGCAAAAGGCAGCCCAGAGCCTGATGTACCTGGTGCAGACCTTGCCAACATGTACTATCAGTGCTCTTGGCCCAATACAGTCGGTTCTGAGGTGACTGAAACCATGCATGAACAAGACCTTAGGTTATGGCAGTTTACTCTGTGAAAACAGCAGCTCAATGCTCAATATAGGTTAAAAATAAATAAATAAATAAAATAAAATGCCAGGGATTACTCTGAACTCTGCTACCATGTAAATCCATAGTTTACAAACATATCAATACTAAGTGAACTCTGATCCCCTTATTAAAAAAAAAAAAAAAAAAAAAAAAAAAAAAAAAAAAAAACTTATCAAGCTCAAGACACCCTCAGATGTAGAAAATTGGAAATTGAGAAAGTGAGCAGAGGAAATAGTAACATTTTACTTTTTTTATTTATCCATTGGTATCTGTTTATGGCCAATCTTGGTGAGAAGACACTAGGCTAAGAAGACTGAATTGAATAAAAATGTTTCTGGATTTTCATTCTATCAGATTATAGGATGGCACTGTTGCTCTAGAGGAGCAGAGATCTTATCACCAGCTACACTGTATACAGTTGGTAACCCTTATCTTCCAAAATTTACCTGAAATTCCATCCATTCTGCAGTACATGGCTGAAGTAAAAATGCTTTGCTGAATCCCACCTAGTGATAGGTAAACACTGCTTAAATCACTGCATGCATTGCCTGCTTCTACAAAGCAGCCTCCCTTCTGAGGTTGGTGAAATGCTGCACACAATTCCATGTCTGTGTCCTTTGCAGAAGGGAAGGTTTTCTGTATAAGAATAATAGTAGGGTGCTTGTCTCCCAGAGTGCGTACTGCAAACAAATCTGACATCTCTAGAGCATCAAATTCTGGTACTGTTTTGGCTTTCACAATAAAAGGAAGCTCAGATCCCTAAAAAGTTAAAGTCACTGTTTCTGAACCACTACGTCAAAATCCCCATCTCAGAACGCTTCTCAAGATTCAAGATTCTCAAGAACCCATCTCAAATTCAACATGTTACACTGGGACACCTGTTTACAGGGAAGACTGACAGACACACTTCAGTTCATGCATCACTAACTTGTGTTTTCCAAATACACAACTCAAGGTAGCAGGAAGGTTTCCTGTCTCAGGAAATGTTTTTGGCTCCTTTTTCTATTAATTAAGCTGTGTTCAAATAGCTTAGAGATGACTGACTGGGGTGATGTTCAAATGCACCCAATAGGGGAGAGCTCCCAAACTTGCTTTAGAATGACTCTGTGTCCCTGTTGGAGAGTAGGTGTCTGATTATACCTACTGGAGTCCACACAGTTTATTCTCTCTCCATCTTGATTTGGAAGTTTGAATCTGTGCTCAGTAAAAGCGATGAAAAAACAGGTACAGCATTTTGTATGTATTTTGTATGTATAGCTAATATCACCTAAGTGATTACCCATACTTTACTTTAACTTATGGGCAATCCATAATCCATTTCCTGTAGTGTTCTCTCAGTCAAAATCTTCTAGTTTGTCTACTTGTCTTCTTGTTTGTCTACTGTACTGACTTGTTAAAACATGTATCAGTGTTCCTTCCACAATCTTTTTCTCCTCATTTTCAGTAATATAGCAATTTTGTGTTTGTCTGTTGTTTTTTTCCCTTCACTATAACATATATTGATGTAGTCAAATGGTATCATACACAGTCATCTGAAAAAGCACAAAAGGAAGATATAATGATCCTAAAATAACATTACTGTAAAATAATAAAATCCAACTGCTGACTGCCATAAATACTACGTTAAGTTTGTATCCATATGTATTTGAAAAAAATATTAATCAGAGTGGTCTGTATAACATACACTTTTCTGAAAACTTACCATATAAACTACAAATCTATATTACCTGTACACTAGCATAGGGACAGAATAATTCACTAATACTGATCATAAGAAATTCCCCGCAATGACTGTCGGAACAACCTCCAGGAACAATTTACATATGGCCTTCATGATTTTCCGGATGCTCCTAGCAAATATCCTTCACCACTGCTTTGGATCTAGTGATGTTGGCTTTGAGCAAGTGACTGGTCCATATACATAATGCTCCATGAAAGTTCTTTGTATGTGGAAAATGAACAGATTGATATATAAGGAACAGCAAGAGGTCACAAGTGAGACATCTTTAAAATATAAAAAGCATGCCATAAAACATTTTTCTGAAGTATGATTTTAAACATCCTTGTAATGCTTGGAAATGTAAGATAGATATGGAAGATTATAAAATTCATCAATTTAATTGTAGCAATAAAGATCAGGAAAAGACTTTTTTGACATTTCACATCTAGTCATCTGAAAAAGCACAAAAAGAAGATATAATGATCCTAAAATAACATTTGCCATACTTGAAACATCTGTTCCGGTCTGCATTTATAATTCTCCTGTGTTCTCATCATTTCCTTCCATCTTATCACATATGATTCAAAACAATAAAAAAACATGTTTTCTAAATTTAAGGCAATGGGAAGGAGGGGATAAATGCATGCATATCTCTGCACCCATCCCTAGAAATTAAAGCATGCTACAGGTAACAGTGTTTACCATTTGGTCAGTTTCTTTATACAGTCTCTGCTCTCAACTCAAAACCATCTCTGACTTTCTGCTCCCTCTAAGTAGAGTATTTAATAGAGTATTTAAGACTTAACTAACAGGAACTGAGAAAAAAAATAAAAATAAAAGTAAAACAAAAAGCATACCTTCAGATGCTCATATGTTGTCATCGTGTTTTTGAAGCACTTTTTCCATCACAGAATGTATTAAATTGATATCACAGAATCACAAAATTATCTAGGTTGGAAGAGACCTCCAAGATCACCTAGTCCAACCTCTGTCCTAACACTAACAAGTCCTCCACTAAACCATATCCCTAAGCTCTGCATCTAAACGTCTTTTAAAGACCTCCAGGGATGGTGACTCAACCACTTCCCTGGACAGCCCATTCCAATGCCTAACAACCCTTTCAGTAAAGAAGTTGTTCCTAATATCCAACCTAAACCTCCCCTGGTGCAACTTTAGCCCATTCCCCCTCGTCCTGTCACCAGGCACGTGGGAGAATAGACCAACCCCCACCTTGCTACAGCCTCCTTTCAGGTACCTGTAGAGTGCAATAAGGTCGCCCCTTAGCCTCCTCTTCTCCAGGCTAAACAGTCCCAGCTCCCTCAGCCGCTCCTCGTAAGACTTGTTCTCCAGACTCTTCACCAGCTCCGTAGCCCTTCTCTGGACTTGCTCAAGCACCTCCATGTCCTTCTTGTAGCGAGGGGCCCAAAACTGAACGCAGTCCTCGAGGTGCGGCCTCACCAGAGCTGAGTACAGGGGGACAATCACTTCCTTGGACCTGCTGGCCACCCTCTTTCTTATGCAAGCCAGGATGCTGCTGGCCTTCTTGGCCACCTGAGCACACTGCTGGCTCATATTCAGCTGACTGTCAACCAATACTCCCAGGTCCTTCTCTGCCAGGCAGCTTTCTAACCACACATCTCCCAGCCTGTAGCTCTGCTTGGGGTTGTTGTGCCCCAGGTGCAGGACCCGGCACTTGGCCTTTTTGAACTTCATACCGTTGGCCTCGGCCCATCGATCCAGCCTATCCAGATCCTCCTGCAGAGCCTTCCTATCCTCGAGCAGATCGACACACGCACCTAACTTGGTGTCGTCTGCAAACTTGCTGAGGGTGCACTTGATCCCCTCATCCAGATCATCGATGAAGATGTTAAAGAGGACTGGCCCCAGTACCGAGCCCTGGGAACTCCACTAGTGACCGGCCTCCAACTGGATTTGACTCCATTCACCACAACTCTTTGGGCCCAGCTACCCAGCCAGTTTCTAACGCAACCAAGTGTACGCCAGTCCAAGCCAAGAGCAGCCAGTTTCTTGAGGAGAATGCTGTGGGAAACAATGTCAAAAGCCTTACTGAAGTAAAGGTAGACCACATCCACAGCCTTTCCCTCATCCACCAAGCGTGTCACCTTGTCATAGGAGGAGATCAGGTTCATCAAGCAGGACTTGCCTTTCATAAACCCATGCTGACTGGGTGTGATCACCTGATGGCCCTGCAAGTGCTGCGTGATTACACTCAAGATAATCTGCTCCATGAGCTTCCCTGGCACTGAGGTCAAACTAACATGTCTATAGTTTCCCTGGTCTACCTTCTGGCCCTTCTTGTAGATGGGTGTCACATTTGCTAGCCCCCAGTCAAGTGGGACCTCCCCCGATAGCCAGGACCACTGATAAATGATGGAAAGTGGCTTGGCCAGCTCTTCTGCTGGTTCTCACAGTACCCTTGTGTGGATCCCATCCGGCCCCACCAACTTGTGTACATCCAAGTACTGTAGCAGGTCACCAACCATTTCCTTGTAAATTGTGAGGGCCACATCCTGCTCCCCATGTCCTTCCACCAGCTCAGAGTACTGGGTATCCAGAGAACAACTGGTCCTCTTTAGGATCTGGATAGGCTGCACCGATGGGCTGAGGTCAACTGCATGAAGTTTAACAAGGCCAAGTGCCGGGTCCTGCACCTGGGGCGTAATAACCCCAAGCAGAGCTACAGGCTGGGAGATGAGTGGTTGGAGAGCTGCCAGGCGGAGAAGGACCTGGGAGTGATAGTGGACAGTCAGCTGAATATGAGCCAGCAGTGTGCTCAGGTGGCCAAGAAGGCCAACGGCATCCTGGCTTGTATCAGAAATAGTGTGACCAGCAGGGCTAGGGAGGTGATCGTCCCCCTGTACTCGGCTCTGGTGAGGCCGCACCTCGAGTACTGTGTTCAGTTTTGGGCCCCTCGCTACAAGAAGGACATCGAGGTGCTTGAGCGGGTCCAAGGAAGGGCGACGAAGCTGGTGAGGGGCCTGGAGAACAAGTCCTACGAGGAGCGGCTGAAGGAGCTGGGCTTATTCAGCCTGGAGAAGAGGAGGCTCAGGGGCGACCTTATCGCTCTCTACAGATACCTTAAAGGAGGCTGTAGAGAGGTGGGGGTTGGCCTGTTCTCCCACGTGCCTGGTGACAGGACGAGGGGGAATGGGCTAAAGTTGTGCTAGGGGGGTTTTAGGTTAGATGTTAGGAAGAGCTTCTTTACTGAAAGGGTTGTGAGGCATTGGAACAGGCTGCCCAGGGAGGTAGTGGAGTCACCATCCCTGGAAGTCTTCAAAAGACGTTTAGATGTAGAGCTTAGGGATATGGTTTAGTGGGGACTGTTAGTGTTAGGTTAGAGGTTGGACTCGATGATCTTGAGGTCTCTTCCAACCTAGAAATTCTGTGATTCTGTGATTCTTGTTGGTAAAGATTGAGGCAAAGAAGGCATTAAGCACCCCCGCCTTTTCCTCATCTCTCATCACTAAGTTTCCCCCTGCATCCAGTATAGAATGGAGATTCTCCTTAGTCCTCCTTTTCATGTTAATGTATTTATAAAAACATTTTCTGTTATCTTTAACAGCAGTAGCCAGGTATAGCTCCAGATGCGCTTTGGCCTTTCTAATTTTGTCCCTACACATGGGGACTGGCCTGCCCTCTTTTCCAAATATCATAAACCCTCTTTTTTCTCCTAAGCTCTAGCCACAACTCTCTGCTTAGCCAGGCCAGTCTTCTTCCACGCCAGCTGGTCTTTGGGCACGTGGGGACAGACCGCTCCTGAGCCTTTAAGATTTCCTTCTTGAGGAGTGCCAAGCCTTCCTGGACTCCTCTCCAGCTCTGATGGGGGCAAGGAAGATGTCTGTTCTTTAACTGAATTTGTAAAATATTTATTTGCTTATTTGGGGATTATTTATTGATAGAAAAATAAGAGATAATAATAGATAAATAATAGACAGTAATAAACAATAGATAATTGCTTTGTCTGATAGGTAGATGATCGGATTCTTCAACTGCGATGATATGATGATACTTGAGCTACTTTATACACTATAATCCAAAGCAGAAAATTTGACAAAGTAAAGGCATCCCAGCAATTACAGGCAGTGCTATAAACAGAATAGAGAGCTCAGAAAATGCTTTGATTGCAACTGAACTATGCTATTTTATAAAAGTGTTGGTAAAGCTGTGGATCTAATTATGCCCTAATGTACAATGGAGAATCAGGAATTTCAGACAGCTATATTTTTCTAGGCATGGTAAGAGACAGGTAGCCCTAATACTATATATACTGCGATATTACTCAGGTAACAGATTTGATGGTGTTTTTTGAGTCAAAAAGCCAACATTATTACACTTGTTCACCATGAATCCTTCCAAGGGTAATAATTTTCTAACGTAACAAGGTTGGTCATATAAACTGCCTGCCTCTGTCAGTAAACTGTTTGTATTAACTCATATACTTCCACTGTAGAGAGTAGATGCATACCAGTATTATCATCGGAGAATCTCATTTCACAGAGAAGCAGGATAAGATCGTTGCATGGGAAACAAATTTACCAGGTAACTAACGTAGAGCTAGACTAACTAACTACCTAAGTAGTTAGTAGGTCACTAACTACCAAGTGACCATTTTTATTTCGAAGTGACCACAAAAAGTTAATATGATCCAAACTAGAATAATATTTTAAAAATAGTAATAAAATATTGAAATATTGTAATAATGTTTCTTTAAAAGTTGAAATACTACTTAAAGCTTAACCAAAAAATGAAAATTGCAGTATTTCTACCCATTTCTTATTACATTAACTGTAAATTTAAAATTTTAATTGATATTTGCACATGTTGTGTGCGTGACCTTTTAAATAAGCAGGATAGCTAAAATCATAATCTAGGGATTTAGATGCATTCTGGTAAATGAAGCCATCATACCAACTACATAATTTCCCATTAGTGGTTTAATTTTATTTATTTATTTATTTATTAATGAAAAAGATGAGATTGAGGTTTGCCTCAGTCACTAACAGCAAGTTTTTTTTTTTTTTTTTTTTAACAAAAAGATTTTGTAACAGCATTGTAAAACAATTACGTAAACAAACAAACAAACAAACAAAACAAAACAAAAAAACACTTGTTTTTTTATTCTAACAGAAAGGTAAACTCCATGGTGACTTAGACCAATCAAGGCTAAGCAACAGCCAGAACAGTAGCAGATGAAAGACAGCATTGACTATTAATCATGGAAGATAAACACTTCCTTGGACAATGAGCTACTTTCAAAAAACAAACAGAAGTCAATTTACTTAGAGGTATTCCTAGGAGACAAAATTGAGGAATTTGTTTGATAAATTATTCATCATAGATCATTCCCACTATTTTAATTATGATACTCTTCCCATACCAGTCAACACACAGAGAAGCTCAAGGAACTCTAAGGTTCAAGACCACTGATTGTAGTAAACAGTTTTCACCTTCACATTGACAATATGTATGGGGACTGGATTGAGCAAGTAAAAGCTGGTATCAGCTAGTAATCTTTATAATTCATGGAAAAAGGGCAGGTGATCACGCAAAAGAATTAAGCAAGACTGAGAAGATGAGATACACAGACTCTTGAATACTGCAGTAGTTCCTGCTGGTCAGAGAGAAACACAGGTGCACCAGCTTCTCTGCCACTGCCACACTGTTCTCATTAAAAGGTGAAAAAGATGACATTTTCCAAGAGCTGAAAAAGTAGTGCTCTTCACAGGAAATTAATGAGTCCTTGTCTTCTTAAGAGCAGAGTAACTTCAGCACCAGTCAAAAACTTTGTCTCCCAGTCACAACACCTTGAAAAATCTGGCTCAAAGCACTAGACTTGACTGAATTAAAAATAATAATAAAAACATTGCAGTAAGAGTAAAAAGTGATGAAACATTCATAATCAGATCACTGTATCCCTTTTATACTTTCTGTAATGAAAAATTCTCCTTTGCTTTAAGGAAAAAATCAAGACTAGTTCACAAGAGCAACTGACAGGAAGCAACAGAAGAGAGGAGTTAAGCCCCCAAAGAGTGCTGTCAATAAACTTTTTCTTCTAGGCATAAGAACAAAAATACCCAAAAAACATTATGGGAAGATATTCTGAGAACAGCAACAACAACAACAACAAAAACCCACCAATTTTAGAGTGCTTGTCTTCCTTGTAGAAGTCTTTTTTTATTTTTAGTTTAGTTGACTGTTATGAGTGTGAAATTACAGAACTAGAAGATAAAAATCCCCCCAAACACCCAACCTGAAAAAAAAAAAGAAAAAAAAAAAAAAGCAACAGGACTTGAATTGTGCTTTGTGTGTGCATAATTCACTTTTCTTCAGTAAGTTTAACTATAGTCTAAAAGAGTGAAAAATTTGGCTATAAACATGGTAAACAAACAGGATTGTCTATTCCAACTATTACAGACATTACAGATACTAATTTCTTATCTACATTTGTATCACTGACACTACCTGCAGCGTACAACCGCCTTCAGTGAAAACCTCACTTTTCCAAATCACTGCAGAGGCTGAGGTAATAATACCGCCTCATCACTGATATTTTTGAATAAGTTTCTTTTTTCTTGTTCTGTACCTCAGAGAAGACCCTCTTTCCAAGAGCCCTGTCACCAAGTACTTCTGTGGGACACAGATCAGACTGATTCAAATGCAGTACATATGGCAATAGGATAAACAAGAAACTATTGCAGAGGCATGCCAGTCAGTTTGTATCCTGTTGCTTCCAGAATTTAGCAAAAGTCAAAGGGAGACTAGCTGATTTATCCAACCAATTATCACATACTCCTTAAGTAATCTTTATCACACAAAAAAAATTCATTGTTTGTCTTTATGTTGGCAAGATAACAATGCCATCTCATAATCAGATACTATATGACCCTTATAAAGTACTGAAGGAAGCAGATAGCATGAAGCCACCTCTATCTCAAAGCCTTTCTGAGGAATCATCTCCTCCTATATTCCATTTATTTAAGGCCCCTGGCCATAAGTGTCAGGAGAGGTCAAATAGCATTGTGACCACATCCTGTCCTGCCCCAAACTCTACAACCCAGTAAGGTCTATACGTCAGAAAAGATATTAAAGGGCTGCGTTGGGCAGTGCCTTTGCACCACTTCACCCTTCGGCCCACACCAGGCTGGCAGTGCCCCCAGAGTCTCCGTGGCAGAATTCCCCTTTACCGCAGCTGTTGCAGCACTGTGGGTCTCGTGCCTGGCATCTGCAAAGCCAGCAGTGCTGCTGCAGCACTTTCCCGGGGAAGCAACTACCATTGGCATGCAATCTGCCCCTCTTTATTCCCCTCCTTCCTTTGCATCATTTTGAAGATTTTAGTTTTTGCTAGAGAAAACTAAATGTACTGCACAACAACAGAGATAAGTCACTTAAATAATATTAGCCAATACTAGACATGCATAGGAATTAAAAAGTCAATTAATATGCAACACTTATACCTGATTAACATGCTCCAAACAATGCTAAGAGCATCACAAACACAAACAAACAACAGGGAATTTAAGTAGGTCCCAATGAAAAGTATAAAGTACTAGGGAAAAAGCATTGAGAAATCATCATCCTTGTCTTCAGCAGAAGCAGCTGCTGTACTGGAGACCACCCTACCCACACAGAGGACACTCATCTGAAGGAACCCATCATTGCTCTTCCTGTCTAGATTTTCATACCATGGCAACATACTGTGTCAGCTATGGGCCATGCTAATACATTGTTGAGCATCTGAATGTGCTTCAACATCCACTGTTAAACAGCTATCAGGCTGCCAAAACAGTATGAAATCCCTAAAATCTTGTTGAAGCAGATTCACGTACACTATTCACAACCATGTATTAGCAGGATCCATAGCTGCATTTTAACAACCCAGATTGTTTTCACACAGTCCTCCCCCTGCCCCATCACCAAACATTCCACCTTATTTCCAAGCCATAATCTGCTGGCTTCCTTAGCCGCTATTAAATGCATAGCTTCTGTGAAGTGAGGAGGAGAGCTTCAGAAGGAATTCTAAATGGTGTCAGACACTTGGGATAGGATGGAATCAGCCAGTGTGAGTCTTCCAACGATACATGGGGCATTTCAATGGCAGAACATGATTGTCATTTCAGATCTCCTGGAAGCCGTTGATCAGGTGGAAAAGTCTTTATCACAGAAAAACTTCATCTCACCTCTCATCATACGAAACAGCTGCCTTTCCAGCTCACCTCCAAACAATTATGATACCATTGCCCCAAGCACAACAGCTGTAATTGGGCAGCTAAGACTGCATACAACCTGAAGCAGAGGCATGTTAACAACATTCACTGACTATCCTTGCTCTCCTTTAGCAAAACAGCAAATTTGAGATTTTCATTTAGAGATGACCTGCCTGAGTCACTGCATGCCACAAACAAAGCCAATGCACCAGTCCCACACGTGGCTCTCCTCCTGCCTCCTTAGCAAAGGTACACTTTGATTCCTGTCAGTCCAGATACAAAAGCAGTATCCTTTCAACATCAGCTCTGAAGCAAGCTGGTGATATACCTGAAGTGGAAATAGCCACCTCCTGCAGTCAAAGCAGCAGAAGAACCAGATCATTTCTAGAGGCCTTTGTTAGTTGCCTACCTCCTCACAAGGGCACAGTTTGTTCCCAAAGTACTGTGCAATCAAGGTAACTGCTGGGACGATTCTTTCTCCTGTGCACCTTGGGATAACCGCCTCCTGCTGCGTGAACTTCAGCCCTGGTGCTGGTAACAGTGCATGCAGGAGCCAAAGAGAAGTAAGGTGGTTAGAAAACAGGCAGGAAAAGTGTCAAAACCTGGCATTCACAATGCTGGAAAGTGACATGAAGACAAATTTTGCAAGACAGCTTTGCAAAGACCCAGGCTATTTTTATGCAAAGTAAGCTGACAGTTTAGGCTAGCACATAAATAACCTTCCTTAGAAAACAAGAAATGTTAAAAATCCACACTTTATATTTATAAGCAACAGTCAGTGAAGATTAGAGCTACCAATGAACTGAGCAGTTTGTCTAAATTATTTGGCAGATCACACCTCTTCAATCTGTAGATTTCCTTGATATTTAATTAGTGTTGTAACAGCAGAATTAGAGCCTTTACCATCTTTGTTTCCAGTGGAAAAATAATGGGAGGCTCTGATGACTGTTGAGTGAAAGACTGCCAATAAAACACATTTTTATCAATGTACTTCCTGAAGTCTACTTTCACTGCGTCACACCTTTCTCAGACTTAAGCTGATTTGATCTAATACTTATTGTTTCCATTTACTTTTAATCTATTTAATTATGAAAAGATGCAACCTTTTCAAAGAATCTTGATCCACACTGCTGTTCCCAGTCAGCAGCATTCAGCCTGCTGCTGTACTACCTGTTGCTTCTACTCTCTCTCTTCAAACACATTGTCTGGTCTCTAGATGCTTGAATGCCCAAATCCCCTGTTTCTCTATACAGTTTTCATAATCCCAGCAACTCTTTTTTTTCCTCATGCTGTCTCACAGAGCATCAAAGCAGTCTGCCCAAGCACTGAGCACAGATAGAAGAGTTGTCCCCACATCAGCAAGGGCCTTTCACTATTAGACATACCACTGTTTGGATAGCCATAGCTGAGCAGGATACCATAAAGCCTTACTTGGTGCAGGGCAAGATGCAATTTAAATTCAGAAGACCACCTCCCGCAGTAACTCTGAATAATTTCACTCTACCTCATTACAGGTTTGCTGAAGTCAGAACTAGACTTACAAATGCAGACTGAGGATAAGGTCTCAAACTACCATGGATAAATCCAGTTAGAACCATGCATTCAGAAGCTGAATGGTTTCTGAATAATTAACTGTTGCTGGGAGGAATTCTCCCAACACTGATAATTTTGGGCATATGTACTTTACATCAGTGCTATCAGTCTGTTCCCTTGTGCTAATGTTCACAATGAATAGAAGAAAATGATAAACTCAGATGACAGGTTTTCATCATTCTGAAGAACAGAATAATGGCAACAATTACGCCATGCTGACATCCCAGCCCAGCCTCAGCCCTGCCCCACCACTAAGGACTTGCCTAGGGATCACTGGACTGTATCTGATGCCAATTACCCTTACTGGGCCAGAGCCTGCTACCTTGATGGAGCAGCATGCATGGATTAACTTCAGCTGGATTAAAAAATAAATAAAAAGTATATAGAGAGGCAAAATGTTAAATATTGAATTATGTCTACATTGTAGATTTTGGATGGACAATGAAAAAATTCAAGGAGCTTCTTTCTCAGACAATTCCCAATTCAGAGCCAGAAACAGTTCCAATACGTGCACTTGGGCATAGCAGTGTACGAGCCCACTGTGCATGCATTTCAAAAGCAGGCATAGATAAGTAAAAAAAAAAAAAATGCTACACTAATACACCAGTGTCAAGCAGAAAAACTAAATTCTCTAAGGTCCTGGTTTATTATATTACTCTGATACTTTCTCCTTCAGAGGGACTGGTAGTACCAAGGAATATGAATGTCTGGCACATCGTAACCTTATAATCACAGCAGCATTAAGTTCTTATATCTTTTAATTATTTCCCTTCTTTCTCCAGTTCACTGACTTTGTTACAGTTAAAAGTACTCTTGCTAGAAATACAAAACTAATCAGAAGATACTTGTTATAAAACGTCACTTCACTCTGATTTCAGCTGATCAAAACATGGCTAGTGAAGTTATATGTAAGTAATTAAATGAATACTTATACCATGAATTGACAAGTGTCCTTACTGAAGCGTGTGGAAGTCAGCACATCACTAACTTCAGTAACATGATTTATATATTAAACTTCATGTTATTGTCAAGGCTAGGCTGTTTTGTTCCAAATGGTGTGTCAAATGTAGTGGTCTTCCATGGGCAAGAACTACATAATTGCATGCCTACACAGAAAAAAATGGTCCATGTTTTCAGCCTTCGTGAACAGAAACAAATGCTTCTGCAGAATGGATTACATGAATGATTATACAGACATCCACTGAACTTGTTTACAAGAACTCCAGTCCTAAGTGGCAACTTGAGCTTGAGACCAAACCTATCGCTGCTTTTGAAAGCTGCTAATAAAGTCTGTACAGTTCAGTGCAGTCATAGTAAAGCCTTGGAAGTATGACTGAAGTCACTGAACTGACAGCAAACCAAGTCAAACTCACTTGCTCTCAGGTTTACCAATGAGATGCAATTAATTCCAAAAGCAAAAAGATACCTTCTACCAGGAAAATAAACCCAACCATTTTTTTAAATTTCAAGAGACTTCATGTTCACTGAACATTTGTACAAAGTTTCTTCTTCCATACCCTGGGTTTCTTTGTTTGTGCATGCAGACAGACATTCCAACAATGTTCTGACTGTTGCAATGCAAGGAGATGTAGGTTTCACAGTGACTAGGAAAGCTGGATTATGGAGAACAAGGAATGAAATAGCATCCCGTGTTGGCATTAATAAGCTGCAAAGTCCTTCTGCCACAGATATTTATAGATTTCTAGATGTAAAAGAAAAAAAAAAAAATGTTTTCAGGCTTGAATTTTTTCCAGCAGACATTAAAAAAAAATAAATAAATTATTATTATTATTATTATTTTTCACCAGAAAGCAAAGATTTTGTATTTGAGGAAAACTGAATTCTGCCAAAAATGGTTTTGGCATTTAAATTGTGACAAGGCATCACATAGCCAGAAAGCCCTGTACTGTGATGTTTTAAAATACAGCACTGAATAGAACCATAGTATATCCTGAGTTGGAAAGGACCCATAAGGATCATCAGGTCCAACTCCTGGCTCCACACAAGACCATACAAAAATCAGACCATGTGTCTGAGAGCATTGTCCAAATGGCTCGGTGCCACAACCATTTCCCTGTGGAGCCTGTCCCAGTGCCTGACCGCCCTCTGGGTGTAGAACCTTTGCCTAACACCCAGCCTGACCCTCCCCTGTCCCAGCCAGCTCCATGCCGTTCCCTCGGGTCCTTTCGCTGTCCCCAGAGAGCAGAGCTCAGTGCCTGCCCCTCCACTCCCCTCGTGAGGGAGCTGCAGCCCGCCATGAGGCCTCCCCTCAGCCTGCTCTGCACTGGGCTGGACCTCAGCAGCTCCTTATACACCTTCCCCTCCAGACCCTTTGCCGTCTTTGTAGTTCTTTGGATGCTAATATTTTTCCGTCCTTATATTGTGGTGCCTGTACTGCACACCACTCTCAAGGTATGGCCACACCAGTGCAGAGCAGTGTGGAAATAAGCTAGATGCATTCATTTCAGATAGCTGCAATACCCTAGCAGCTAAGAGCAATGTTGTACTGTTGTTTCAGGTGACAACACTGACTGCTTGGTCAGTACTTTGAAGTTAAGTCTTACAGATGATAAGGGCACAATTGGATAATGCTTTCTGCAGCATTTGGATGATGCTTTCTGCAGCATTTGGATGATGCTTTCTGCAGCTTTCTTCAAAACCCCTTAACCTCCACCAGGAGCTTAGGAAATGCTTAGGAAATTTATTTACTCCAGTTTTCAAAGGGAGTATGGAAATAAGATCTAAATAATTTAGCTTCTCTGAACTATTACTCAGATTTTAATGTCGCATTTAATTTCACACCAAAAAAAAAAAAAAATCACTGAAAACATGAATTGTGTAACTATGTCAAATCAAAGTTTAGATGAAGTTCCTATGGAATGTGACAAATGCAAAGTCTAATTCGGGAGGAACAGGACTGGGGTATAATTTCTGAAAGGTATAAATAAAAATCAAGTATCTAGCATTGATTTACAGTGTGGTTTTACTACTTAATTTCCATTTCTTTTTCTCAGAGTAGGGACTGAACAAAAACATTAAACCTTAGCACCAGTAAGGCCAGTAGAAACCACAGTATTACTTTTATCTCTGCTTGGAGAAAGTTTTGTATACCTACAGGCCCTGAGTCAGAAAGGTACTTAGAAAATCCTGTTTGTAAGGTTCACTGCTGGTTATCTGGCTGCATCAAGGCACTAACATGAAACTGGTTTTGCTTTTAGAGATGATAAATAGAAAATGAGAAGACTACTCATTTTGTATAAAAAGAGAAAAAGCCACTGATGCATATTCCTGACACACGAGTACAATTTGTTGCTATGCAGAAAGTAACATTACCAATTCTACAGTGGCAAGAGAAATGATGATTTTGCCATAGGAAAAACACTTTGGAAAACAGGAACAAATCATTACTTTGAGCAGTATAGTTTTCTTTATAAAAATGAATACTCTTAGAAATGCAAATGTTGATGTTTAAAATGAGAGAGTTAAGAGGAAATTTACAAATAATCAGAGAGTGATTTTGCAATTTATACTCAAAGTCAGAAAATAAACAGAAAAAAATGAAAAGCAACTTAAGATACTTAAGATATTCTAACATAGTGGTATATCAGAAAATACTTGCCTTGCATTCCTTTATATCACATTTTAGGCACATATGGTCACTTTTACCCTGACACTCCTTGAAGCTTTTTAAAATCAGGTATACTTAAACTGTCATGGTATTTTCCAGTAAAAAAAAATAATATGAATATGCACTGTTTAACTGGGTGCTGCAATATTACAGATCAGTTTTAGACTATTTGATTGTTTCTATAGATCTGGCGTTTGGCTAGATCCTATAACCAATCTCTTATCCAACATTAAATAACAGGGGGATCTTTAACAATTTTAAGTACTAAGAGTCTCAGTTTCAACATAAAAGGCATGGTGTTTTTCTTAAATGAGATGAAGATTACAAAACTAGATTCTATTCTTCCTGTGACAGTCATGGGGTTCTTTGAAAGCTGTTGACTTGATAATGACTGGGGCTGCGTATGTAGCATGACAGAGAGCTATTATGAAATCAGTAATAGTTCACATGCAGCTCTGGAGAAAATCCATGAGAAATGGATTTTCTCATGTCACAGTCCTGCTGCTATTGATCAGATACGCAGAAGGAAAAAGTGAACATAGGGATGGATGGATTTAAGCAGCAGGCCAGTTTTCTTAACAATGGGAGAAGTACTGGCTGCACACTTTTTGACTTAGCAGATGCCAGGCATTTTACTGAACTTAGGAAAGCGTTATAGAGTTCTTGTAATATAATCAATGCTGTGGGGAAGGCTTTCTCTGGCTTACTCCACAGGGCTCAGATCAGTTCTGTATCATTTCAACCTTTTTTTACAAAGAAAGTACCATGTAGAAAAAAAACCTACCAAGTCTCTCTCTTTTCCCCAGACAAATAGTTTCACGGGTTGTTCTCCGGTACCTTTGGGACTGGCCTATTTGTCATCTCCTTGAAGGGAACAGAGCACTGAAACCAACAGGAAGCGCATTTATTTATTTATTTTGCTACAAAATATGAACATTCCTGCAACTCTGAGTTCAGTTTCAACAGAAAATACCTTTCTGATCCACAAAATGGAAAGACCATGAGATTCACTGAACTGTGGAGAGGTGGTTATCTGTATCAAGATAGAAAATGGCATCCAAAGCACCAGGTCACCCCTGCAGCACCTTGAGAAGCTTGGAAAGGAGTGGGGGAGTGAGCCAGCCTTCTGCATTTGTTCTGCTTCCAATCATCAGAAAAAAAAAGCAACTGCCCCCCCCATGTAACAGACCTGGCTGTCTGACCAGCCGAGGCCAGATGCGGGGATGAACCTTCTTCTGTATCATTCACATATTCAGTTTCTTCAAAAATATCCCTGCTAACTATTTCTCAGATTAGAAGGGAGCTCTTAATCAGTATGAGTTATGCCACCAGGGGTTTCAAGAGTGACAGAAACATTTTAGGGAGGAAGTGTTTACTCTTGGTATAAGCATGTCACAAGCCCAAACAGTCTGGAAGACACAACAGAGCTGTACATCACAGCACTGACACTTTGACACTTTTAACAGTGGTTGCACGTCTTCATGTCTACTGTCATATACTTGCGTTTTCACATAGATTTCCACAGTATTTTACAGTTTCTCTACTACAAGAGTAAGAGTAAAAGAGTTGGGGGATGGGAAAGATTGATATGAAAAGTTTAAAATACCTAGTATTAGTTAAACGCTAGGATCTGACAAAATTAAATGCTTATGGTAATATATTTAATGGGAAATAACTTCTCTCTTCCTAAGTGGTCACAGAATATGCTGAATGAAGCCTGTCATTTTTATGTGATAACTTAAAATGCATTCAGAAAGGAATAATAAAACAAAATCAGTGTTTTGTTTCAAGTACATTCAAGTATATAATCTAGAAGAGAAAAGCTGGAATACTTCGCCTGTCACCTATACCTTAGAGGGGGAGTTAGGAGAATCTTATCAAGTAGAGATAGAGCGCTAATGGCATTAAACTAGGATGCTACTTAGTGTCTTTGCTAACTATGGTGCATTGTGCAAATTAACTAAAGCAAGAAGCCTTGGGCCCCTTGGGTCAGTCTCTTTATAAGAGTGTGAGCCTAACTTAAGAAACTGGTAGAAACTGGTCCTGCAGATGGACAAGAGCCAAGGGGCTACTGAGTCTGCACAAAAACAAGAGGTCAACTAGCGGTGAGGAGGAAGAGTCACCAACCTTCATCCCCACAACCCCCAAAGACCACCACCAGGATACACTGCGAAAGCGCAGATGGGAGGAGTTTATGGAAATGACTCCTTTGAACTAATTTTAATATGAAGCGGGGACAAGTTATGAATATGTATAGGCACATTGTGAAACTTCATGCATATGTAACACTTTGCCACATATAACCATGACAAATTGCCATGTCAGGTGCGCACGACTTTGGTGGGACTACCCCCCATGCTGCCCAGCACTGAATAAACATACCTACTTTACAAGCTTACTGATTGTGGAGTCCATTTTCCACAAGTCATACCGCTTCTCCATAAAATCCCTCCAGATGAAGAAACATGGGGCAGTGACTTTACCAGGTTTATCAGAAGCTTCCACAATTGCCCTATAAAACAGTTTCAGACTCTGGTGTGATGCACCAGCTTCTGACTGCACATCTTTGTCTGCTCAAACCTGCAAACTCTAAGCCCCCAAAATACCACTTTTAAGAAAATTTATTGATAATCACTTATTAGCATTTCCCATCAATTCTTAGGTTTTTAGGACGGTTAATATTAATAAAATTCCACAATGTTTACTTGTGAAATACAGTGTATTTGAGGTCATTGCATATTTACATTATCTCATGCTTAGAACTTTTAGTTAGCACATTCATTTGTTTCAAAGTGCTATAAATTCTGATTTCTGTCAGAACAGTTCCTTACCAATTAGTAAAAGCTTTATTCAGATGAAGCTATCATAATAAGACCTCTTTCTAAGATTATGCAGTACTTTCACACTTTAAACATACCTAGTTGTCAAATGATTTATGATGCATAAATTTATTCCTTGCTTGGAATGACTATGGTTACACATGCTAGGGAATTTAATTTAATTACACCATGCCTATTATGCTCTGGGCAAATCTGTTAAAAGCCTGCTCTATGCTTATCCCAAAGATTTGTGCCATGTTTTCCCTTTTACAGTAGCTTCTCAGCCTAGAAATATAGAAATTCTGCTGTATGTTTTTAATTGGAATATTATAATAAACCTGTCCCATGCTTTGATTAATGCTTATTGGTCATTGTAATTTCCTCTTGAATGACCTGCCAAATTCAGCTTTATAGAAGTGACAGCAGTGAATTCAACTGCCAGATTTTTATTTTTATTTTACTTGGCATATGCCATTTATATATTGCTACATTCATACATCTTTCCATATAGGTTCAGTGGTTGCCAAGCCCTAACTATCATCCAAGTTGATATTAGTAAGTATTAATGCAAAGAAAAATAATCTTATCACAATTCTCAAAAAAGTGAGAATTAGATCTCCTTGTTTATGTATAATCTTAATCATCACAGAACTAGGTTATATAAAGTCCTCTTGTAGCTCCTTCTGTAAGACTACAATTTCATACTTTTTATTGTGAAATTAGAGGTGACATCCTCTGACAGCAACAGGTGCTTGTTCACATAGTTTCTTGTACCTCAGTTATATTCATATATCTGTATAGTGGTAGAAGCTGCCATTATGTGATATGGAACTAATCTACATTTAAGCAGCTGTGGTGTTTGTTTTTGATGTGTGCATGGGGGGGCCGCCCCCCCCCCCTTATTTTGTGCTTATGTTTTTTAGTTTGCTTGTTTTTAACATCTAGATCATAAAACAACTCTAAGTTGGATATCCACAAAAAACACTTGTAACATGGAGCATGGAGGTACTGACTGGGTCACAGGCAGTAACAGGTAGAATTTTTAGGTTTTAAATGGTAAAATTAACAGCTAATTCCACTTTTTCCTTCCAAGAGGAGGATGAAAGAAAAGGAAAACATCTTAAATTTAAAATGGCAGATATTTCACTTTGAATACCATGTTAAAGTTTCAAATACTGTGACAGCAGCAGTACAAAAACCTAAAGAAAATAATTTCGCAAGCATACAAGCCCTGCGCCGCTTATTAAGCAAACCATTTCTGCATGTACTCAAAACTTCAAATGTCTTGGCTCTTAACATTTACTTTCAAGATTTATAGGCACACTCATTCTGCCTGACATAAATGCTTCTGCATGCATTATGCTCGCAAAACCTCATAATGGGCATGCAAATTGATATTTATTCACTCAAAGCCAATAACTACACATAAATGAGCACTGCTTCTGCAGTTACATTGATGTATCCACTGAAGTCTTCTTTCAAACTTTTCCAAGCAGTATTCAGGGAACACACGTAGGCTTTTATTGTTGTCATTGGTTTTAAGTATTAGTAGGTATAGCCACATTCTCCTTAAAACATGCTGTTACGCAGTTTTACTTTTACATGCTGAGAATCAGATACCAGAAACAGGGAGACTCTTGCTCTGACCACCACAGAAAACAGATCAAGTACTTGTGCCTCATTTTATCTACACCCACATCCCAGAGAATTGTAACCATGATTATCAGTGTGGCTGTTATGAAGATCAATTAATTTTAGATTGTGAAGTGCTGATAATGAACTCTCTAGAAATCAAACAAAATTGCTTTTAACCACCAAGCCTTTAGTCAGGAACAATAACAAGACATTATTTCCTCCCACTGCATCAGAAAGATATATATACACACACACCATTTTCTCATACTATTATAGCTCTCATTCTGAATTCATTTGTTAAAATACTGCATTTCTCCCAAAAGAATAGTAGATGCACTTTTGGTCTTTAAAATTAACAAACACACCAATGATCTCTTTGCTATTAATAGGGTGAAGAAAATAACTGCAGAATATAATTATATTTCGGTTTATGACTGAAATCACAACTAGAGTTAATGTGCAGAAGTTTTCTCTGAGGATGACAGAAGATGCATTATCTTCTTGTTCAGCTTCTCCACTAACAAAGGTTAAACCACTGCTATTATTCTGCTAAAGAACTGTTAGATTAAGGTTGGTGATGTAGTATAAAGAAGTGGATAGTTAAGTATTTTGCTAACTCTCCATGATGCATTAAGAAAGCAGGTACTCTATACGTTAGCTTTATGAAATGCAACTTCAGCTCCGCTCCAAGCAGTTTTCACACTTCAACAGATCAATCACTTTAAATTCATTAAATATCTACTAATAATTAACACAACTGATGCATTTGATTTCAGTATAATGACTGTTCAGAAGCAAAACCAAGCAAACTCTACTATGTTTATACCTATAGTTTCTTTCTACCTATGGTTTCACTCACAAATGTCTAGCACTTGCTAATGTGAGGACAGAACCCATTGTTTCTATTATTCAAAATACATCTTAGTTTCCACTATATATATTCATTTCAAATTGCACTGTCATCCATCAGTAAGATACTACCTAAAACATATATTCATAGTGGGAAATGGGAGGCCTTATATTTTGAAGAGATAAAGACATTTGCTCTCATTTAATTAAAAGATAACCAAAATTAATTTTTATTCAGGGCAAAAGGTAATTTTATTATTTTGTTTTACAGTGTAGGAAGATAAAAGAGCACCAAGTGAAGTCTTAAAGGGTCTTAAAGACACCATTCCAAGCTACCTTATGTTCAATATGAACCTTGTGTTCTTGGTTGGGAAAGAAGACACCACTACCATATTAGAGTGCCTCCATGTAGCAGAATGACCCAGCATTAAGGCTTCCGACTTCTGACTTTGTCTCATGGCATTCTGTGCTATACCCTGAGGCAAACTAAGTTTCAGATTCTATGCTTGTTTTCAGAGTGAAAGTACTACAGCCCTAAGACAATTGTATTAGCTTTCTTTCAATTTTTCTTCTTTTACTTTTATTCATAGATCATAAATGTGAAATTCATCTTGCTTTGTTTACAGAGAACAGATTTAGTTCTTTTATAAACCTGTAAAATGGAAATACATACTTACAACTGTTGTGCTTAAGCAGTTAGTCACAAGCCTCGGAAGACAAATTACTCTAACCATAGTTTCAGGAACAGCAGACGTGGAAGACTTTTCATTGTAAGTCATCTTTATTATGGAAAAGAACAAAAATGAGCATTGCCAGTAATGTGCTATCCTTTTATCCTGACCAACTAAATAAGGTTTGATGTGAAAGAAAAACTTGAACATTTGAATTAAGGGTTAATATTTTTCCTATTCTGTTAAAAACTAGGAGTATTTCTGTGCTTAGTTGTCTTACTCAATGCTTAAACTTCCCTCTATAGTTCCTAATGGAATCAAGTCCATTCTCCAATATAACTCCAGTAGGCAAAAAGACAAGCACTGCAAGTAGACTAAAGCTACTCACACACTGCTTAGTCTTATTGAGATATACAAAGGCATAATTTGTATTTGTTTTCCCCCAACAGCAGAAATACACTATTTTCATCTATCTGCTGTACACTCAGCTATCCTTCACACAAAATATATAGGAATCTTTGAAAGCTATACCCTTTTAAAATGTGTCCAAAATTAACCAATGGGTTCAGGAAATATGACTGACAGATAGAAGTAGTTGGCAAAAAAAAAAAAAAAAAAAAAAGTAAGCTTAATAGGGCATCAGCCTTAGAAAAGCAAGTTTCTGAGAAAATAATTGTATAAAAGAAGGAGTTCATAATCTGTTGCTGTTCAAAACTGAGCAACTCTGGACACCAGTAGAAGGACATACGTATATAGAAATTAATTCAAAAAGGATTTAAACACAGAGCATGATTACTTTATGACATCAGGGCACTAATCCAAAGACATTTGGTATCTTTCTTGACATGTCTTGTAACATCAGTACATTTAGACATTTGGTTTACGCTATAAAGGTCACAGTATTCTCGCATCACAGAATAGTGTAAAAAATACAGACTATGAATCCTAGTTATCAGGAAAGATATCAGTAAAATCCTAGTACTAACAGTGCTAAATAACTACAGGATAGACCACAAGCTGCTTGCACAGATCCTTCAAATAATTAGTTTGAGGCTTTCAGACTGCATTAATAACGTTATCGTTTTGAAAGCGGAGAACTCTGACAAGAAAAAAGAACACTAGAAGTTATCCTAAATTACCTTAACACATCCTGTCACACATGCATCTGTCAGAGCTCTCTATGGATCATAGAATCATATCACAGAATCACAGAGTTGCTTGGGTTGGAAAGGACCCTGAAGAACATCTCGTTCCACTGACACCCCCCCACATCCCTCCCCCCCCAACACACCATGGGCAGGGACACCTCCCACCAGACCAGGTTGATCAAAGCCCCATCCAGCCTGGCCTTGAACACCTCCAGGGATGGGACATCCACAGCTTCTCTGGGCAACCTGTTCCCAGTGCCTCACTACCCTCTGAGTGAAGAATTTCCTCCTTATACCTAATCTAAATCTACACTCTTTCAGTTTAAAACCATTCCCCCTTGCACTATCATTACCTGATCAAGTGAAAAGTTGTTTTCCATCTTTTTTTAAGCCCCCTTCAAATATTGAAATGCTGCAATTAGGTCTCCCCAGAATCACCTCTTCTTCAGGCTGAACATTCCCAGATCTCTCAGCCTTTCTTCATAGCAGAAGTGCTCCAGCCCTCTGGATCAACTCTGGATAACAGCTCCGAAGCTGCTTATCAGAATTTCTCATCAAGTATACCTTTGGAAGTATTAATTCTGTTAAAACCACCAGTAATTCACTTATTTGTATCATGGTTTTGGCTGAGACAGCTAATTTTCTTCATAGAGGCACACAATACTTTTGGATTTTTGATGAAAATAGTGATGATAACACATGGTGTTTTAGTTGTTGCAGATCAGTGTTTGCACAGAGCCTAGGAGTTTCCTGCTTCTCATGCTGCCGTGCCAGTGAGGGGACTGGGGGTGCCCCAGGAGCTGGGAGGGGACACAGCCAGGACAGGTGGCCCAGACTGGCCAGAGGGATGTCCCACACCTTGTGGTGTTGTGTTCAGCAATAACAGCTGGGGGAAAAGGGGGCTGTCAGAGTGATAGCATTTGTCCCATTACATGTGATGAGCCCTGGCTTTCCTGGTTATAGCTGAACACCTGCCTGCTGGTGGAAAGTAGCAAACGGATCCCTTGTTTTGCTTTGCTGCACACACACCTTTTGCTTTACCTAGTCAGCAGTCTTTACCTCAACCCATGAGTTCTCACAGTTTTACCTTTCTGATTCTCTTCCCCATCCCACCTGAGGAGAGTGAGCAAGCAGATTAGTGGTGTTGAGCTGCCTGCCAAGGCTAAACCACAACAGTTGGCTAATGGAAGGTATAATCCTTTACCAAGTAAGAGAAAAACAGAACAGAAATGGAAAAAAAAATAAATAGACTTGCTGTTTTCCTAGCAAGGCATAAAGGGATTGCCCATACCAAAACTGCAGAAATGAAGGCATTTATCACAGACATTTCAGCTACTCTCTGCTGACCATGCTCAATAAAAGGAAAATTTAAGAAAATGGCCTTTCAGGCCTTGCATAAGAAGCTATTGATTTCACTGGCTACAATCTATCTGGTATCTCATTCCATTATTAAATAAAATAAAATAAAAGAGTTAGGGCATGTCATTATTGCCAGCAGCATCAGACTTGTTCCAGTGCTAGATCACTAACACATTAATGGTTTCATTGACAGCTCTGTGAGGAACAGACAAAGGTCCTGCCTATTTACCATGAGATTCATAACTGCACTCTCACTCAGTAGATCATCCTGCAGATTTTAAGTACAAGGTATTTCTCATCATAATAATTGAGCAAAGTATGCGCTATGTTTATGAACAAGTTACCAAAGCCTACTAGAAATTCTAACATATTGGGGAACAGAGGAAAAGATGGATTGTTATGCCTCACAGATAAGTTTGACTTTAAGGAAAAGTACACAAATACATCTTTATTAAGAAGAACATTAGCTAAGTATTCTTATACCATTCAACTGTAGTCCCTCTGCAATCTTCTAATTGTGGCATGCTTATTCAGCAAGCAATTGTTCATTTGAATAGAAAGCATTCTTGAGTAATGTTATTATTTGTGTTCAGTCCACTTACATTTTTCTTGAACATTTTACCCTCAAGTATTTAAAGCAAATAAATATGTTATTTCCTGCCAATATATAAATAGTGTTAGAATCACTTTACATCACTAAAAAGACTACCAAGTCCTAAAGTAAGGAATTCCCACAGCAGCAGCCATTGTCCGACTGCACTCCAGTGAGACTGGTGCAGGGCCAGGGAGGCTGCAATGTCTCGGTGATGTGGTGTCCGTGGGTACCAGGGCACAGAGAGGCTTGGGGCAGGGCCAAAACTGAGGGCCAGAGTTCTGAGGCAGCTCCTGAGCACAGGGTCCTGCCCAAGGTTCCTGTCTCTCTCATACCCAGCTACCACCCAGCATCTACAGGCCATGTCCCACCATGGTGCCTGGCCAGGAGGCACAGGCCCTGGGCAGGGAGATTCTGGTGGGCCTGGTGACATGACTGCGTCCTCCATATTAACTCCAAGATGTACGTCCATTTCTGAATCATCGAGGAGGGCAGAGCAACTCTAAGTAGAGTCTGCACCTCTTTTATAGTGCATAACACAACAAAGACCAGAGAAAGCAGCTAGCTAGGCGCTAGTAGGACTCCATGCCATCAGTGTGACATTAACAGAAACACTCAAATACAGGGTGGGACTCTTCCATTACCCTATCCATGGGTTGAACAACTTCCTTGCTCTATTCAGTGCTAAACACTACCCATTCCAGTCAATTGCTATAAAGCATTAATATTACAATCACTGGGTATTTTTCAAAGATATCTTTCAGTCAATCATAATACAGGAGTAGATTTGCATACTTGTTTCCTTTGAAATGCCTTGGAAATCATTTGAAGCTGAGATATTTCAGAGCAATGAAGCTACCTCAAAATACTCTATAGTTCTTCAAGAATACCCTTTAACATTAATGCGTTATTATAGAAGAGATACTCCCAAATGATGAGGAATTAACTTCACGCCACACTGAGCTTTGTTAAATGTACTTTTATGTTTAAAGAGTATGTCCACTGGTAACACTTCAAATCACTTACGTACTTAATCTATATTCCTGAATGTTTTATTCTTTAGTGATTTTTAAAAATCAAATATCATACTTTAAAAAGCAGGAATAGTGCTCTCTTCCCTCCTGCAGGTGTAAAGGAAGAGAAGATTCTTTGACATTTTCAGTCTTACTATGCTAAGAAGTTTATATAACTGAAATAAAATGCCAGTTGTGAAATTGTTAAACTTCTAAATTTGGCCTCTTATAACAGCATTTGATGTCAAACTCAGTAACATGAATCTGACCCTTCTGTTATCTCTGGGACAGATTTTCTATTTAGGTCCCCCACGCAGCTCAAGAGAACTAGGCAATTTGGAAAGATAATAAAAAAAAAAAACAAAAAAAAAACAATTTTTAAAGATTCGAACACAGATTTCAGCTTTGGGCACTACTATCGTTAAGGGTTAGGTGTATGCAGTTAAAGTGTATCACCAGAGTTTCACCTCTTAATCAATACGTAGACAGCAACCTTAATACTACAACTGCCAGTTTAACTTATTTTATTTTAAAATTAGAGTGGTTTTATCTTTTAACAGTATTGCACAATAAGCTTGATCATTAATGCTACCTACCAAGACTGGGGATCTAGGAATTAATTCCAGTGATACTGTGCTTTGCACCAGGCATTACTAGGATATGAGCAGAACAACAACAACAACAAGTTTGCCACATCTTAGGAACTTCCAAAATAATTATAACAGGATCATTATTTTAGATTCGGTATTTGGATTTACTCTTATTGTTGACCACTGCAAAAAATCATCAATGGAGATCTTAACAAGGTCAGCTACGATATATTAACAGTATTTTCAATTTCTGTAGTGAAAAACACAGTCTACGAAAGATTACTGTCTTATTTATCCAATTCTTGAAGCACTACATCTAAAAGTACCATGAATAGGAATGGACTTTCATAGTTGATTTTTTTTCCCTATACTAGTCAGAAAATCCCCTAAATGACAAGTATCAGAGGAATAAAGGCTATTAATGTGGCAGAATTTGATTTCACCATCAATAACTTGATTATAGTTTTCTATAATTATATAGACTTCTGTTCATGCTCTAATTTATATATGAATATGGCAAAACCTTGCTGAGGTCAACTGTTGATAGCCTCACATCTACCTGCCTTACAACAATCACTTAATTTCACTACAAATACAATACTAGTCTTCCCCCTCCCCTCTCAACTTATCTCTTACCTTTTGATGTTTATTTTTGTTTTTAAAAATCAGCCTATGCACAGATGTCTGGGATGTCTCATATTTAGAAAAAAACTTTTTGTAGCACAGCAACAAATTCATTTTCTTCTAATTTACATAGCCAATTTACTTTTACTGCGAGTGTTTTTGCACTGTATTCAAGAAATAAAACATTCAAGTGCTGAGAGAAACAGCATGAAACTTATTTTTCTCTTGGAAATTGACACCAGCACGTTCCACTCCAGTTAGAGTCTTTATTTTCTGCTTTCACACTGTTCTATTTAGTCCATGGATGCCTTGCTCTTTTCTCATGGCAGATAAGACCAAATGAATGTGTTCTTTTTTTTTTTTTTTTTTTTTTTTAATACTGTATCATTCCAGTTAGATTATTTTTCTTCCTTTCTGACTTTTTCTTGACTTTTAAACTCTATTAAAAATACTTCATTTGAAAGCTTTACAAACTGTACCTTTTGTTAGAATTTATTGCAAGTTAATTTGCCTTATCTTCTAGAAAAATATATTGCTGAGTGTCCCATTTCTTCTTGTCTGTTGCTTGTTTGTAACTGCACACCATTTCTTTCCTGTTCACAACTGTAACTGAATGTACTAATGAAAGCAAATACTGCATTTTTTATTACTTTCCTTTTCTCAAACTAAAGCTCTGTTTCACAGGATTTATTTTTTCTTTCCTCATGGTAATGTTAGTTTTGTAGCCTTTATCCATATTTAAAAATCAGTGCATACGTGACAACATACACACTTGTTTACCAAGCTAAATAAAAGCTACAGAACCTATGCAAGAATAGTCCTTGTTTCTCTAGCTGTTCTTCTCTGATGCTTCACTGCAATTTTTCACTTAATTTTTTTTTGTAGGCTGCATTAGACATTTTTTCTTTAAAAGAGAACAGGAATGCTTGTGCTGCTGTTCTATTTGATTCACACACATGGTTGAAATACACGTGTTGCAGCTGATAGACCCAATGTCAGAACGTATAACACAAGTACTCCTGAAAGCAAAGTAAATAGATTCTATATTCAAGATTTTTTCAAATGATACCCCCCCTAAGGAACTAAATGGGAGTTATGCAACCTCAGCTAGGGAGTAATTAATTTGGATTTAAGCCTTTGTTCCCAGTTACTTTTAACTATTTTTAAAATGTACTTCAGCTTCCCCCACCCACCCCTGCTGTGTTGGAGTTCAGGTGTTGGTTAACTTGAGGACAGTTTGCTTTTTAGAAGCATCCAACTGTGTTACTGCTTGAGACTTATCTCCAGTGATTCAACACTGGGCAGAGAGGTGTATAGTCCAGCAGTTCTTGGACTATACACATCACCATGTTCCAGTACTAAATAACTAGTGCCAAAACTTTAATGCAAAGTGTCTGCGAGGAGATCTTCCATTTCCCTGGCTGCCAGGAGCATGAGGATCCTGATGAGACAGGACAATGTGGGACCACACTTGGATTAGCCTAAAATGAATGGAAAGAGGTAGGGAAAGGAAGGCTGACACAGCTGTAGTGCACCCTTCCTCCCAAGAAATCTATCCTTTACTGCAGTCTGTGACCTAGATTCACTCTCATACAGTAAGCAAGCTACGCCTAACAGGAGTGGCTGGATACATCGTCCCCCATCCTCCAGTTGTCAATGGAGAACTATTTAAAAGCAATTAATAGCTTCTATGTAATCACCACCACTTGGTCAGGCTCAAGTTCAGGTAACACAGATAACCATTCAGGCAGTACCCTCTTGTTCCTGTCTTTATTATTCCCCCTATGCCCTGGCAAATGCATTGTTGAATTTTACTCATGCTGCAGAGGCTATGCTTGAGCACACTGCTGGAAAGCTGGATGCACCCCACAGAGCAGACAGTTCCCCTTGCCACTGTGCAAACACAAAGATTTCCACCATGAAGGACAAGGATGCCCGAGAAATCCTGCCAGCTGGTCCACCAATACAGCTCTCAGTGCACAACTCAAAACATTAAGACCTCAAGGCACCATTATGGTAATTTAGTTTCACCTCCTGCATAAAAAGAGGTTAATGCAGGTTTTATTTCACTGCTGTAGATGTTAGGGCCTGGAAGCTAAAGACGATCGTTATGTCTGACTGACCTTATTGTATCAAGATGAGAACCCCAAAATAATAATTTGAGTGTTAGGAATGAGGAACTGTTATTCTTAAAGGCAAACTGGTATCTTCACTTTTATTTATGCACTTAATTTATTTTAGTTTCAGTAAGATATGGTGCTAAATATACAGACCAAGTAAGTCAGCTCCATAAAAGATTTACAGAGCTGATAAAATGTTATGAGAAGTCTACCCTAATATATTTTAGTATTTAAGGAGTCATTATCCTAGTTCTTTCAGATAGTAGCCCAAGATTGAAATTCCACTTACACAGTGATGTCATTGGTTACATAAAATTTAATTAGTTGCAATGTTGCACTCCTTTGGGTGTTTCTCATCCCACCCCTAACACCAACCATCAATATAATGCAAATATATATTTTCATTAAGTTTCCAGTAAGAAAAGATAATCTTATCTGTTACTGAAAGCTGGCACATACACAACTGTAACACTTAGACATCATTGAAAGTGTCATGGCACAAGCTGAAGCTGAGATTTATTTTTAGCATACAAATCTGTCCCCAGTAAGGGGATATTACTTCTGCATACACTGCAGATAAAGAAAAAAAATAAGAGCATTGCTTATTTTTATAGACTTTTGTTGATGTAACTACTGAAAGCCAAATACTAGTATGATTGTGTATTTGACTGCTAAGGAGTAGCATAAGAGTTTATTAAAGCAGTGTCTGCTGTTCTAGTCCCAGTGCCCTACATTATATGACAAATCAAAAGTAGCCTCTAAAAAAAAAATAAAAAAAAAATAGAGAATGTTTAGAATAGGCCTTGAGATTGGGGGTGGGGGGAGGGAACAAGGAAGAATCCGGAGTTCTGACCACAGTGAAAGCTCTGTAGATATGGATAGGCTGCAAAGAAAAGTATATATGTTGTTTGGTGGCTTCATTTTTCATTATTCTCCCCACCCCCTCTTGTGAGTTTATGTAAACCATTAGCATTCGTAATTGCTTTGCAAGTAAAGGTCACAGAGGGGTTGATGCCCAACTGATGTGGAAGACTGGGAGGGCAAAGTGTTCTGTATCTAGAGGGAATTGTACAGGTTAGAAAAAATGTGTTCAAAACCTGGGCTACTGTAGAAGGAGATCTCAGATTCTGGTGCAGTGAATTTTTAAGCAGTTACACAAGCACTCTGTCATCTGACAAAGTTTGTATCCATCTGTAGATGCTTCTACAAACTTTAGGCTGCAAAGTCAAAGTTGTCTTGAATATTTGTTTGGAACCTATTCAAAATGTACACAAACTTGGCAAACAAGTTTTAGTGTTGTGTTTGTTATATATTCTGTAACAGTGCAAGTACAAACAGCAAGTAACAAGTTTTGAGCAATTTCAGAAAGGATTCTCATCACAAACTCAAGAAACCCAACTACATCGATAGTTCTAGACACAAAAAACACAGTACACTACGCACCCTGATGTCCTCCCCCCACCCCAAAACAAACAAACAAACAAAAACCCTCAGTTAACCATTTAAGTTTTCAACAAGACAGCAGAGTCAATTTTAAGAGCAAACTTGCAACATAGTGTAACAGCCATAAACTCAAAATCAAACGCAAACTAAGTATCACTAGAATATTTTTAAGACCGAAACCTATTAATTAATTCCCAAAGGAAGTGACAGAAACCCCATTACTTGAACCAGTTAAAGCTGGACTGTACGAAATATCTAGCTTTCAGTAACTGCCTGGAACAATCCCACACCTACAAGTTATTGGACAACATGACCTCAGAGGTCTTCCCAGCTCTAATTTCTTTGACTCAATGAATAAACATGAACCTAATCAGAACACGTACAGTGTTTATCTAAGCAATAATGTTTAGCTAACTGAAGCACACAAGGGAATTAACTGCTTTTATGCTGCTGATTAAACAAGATCAGAGCTTTAAAATAGGTTTTGGAGTTTTAATTTTGCAGACCTTGATATGAATTTGTATAGTAATAACCTGTTTATAACCTTGGGCCTGTGAAACAAGCCTTTAGATGAAACTTAATAAAAAATAGTTTGTAGAATACAAGAACAGAAGACCTGACTCAAACTATGTAAGATTTACATGTAAATAACTTGTAAGCCTTTTCATAAACAGGTTTAAAGTAATTTTAGAGAAAAAGAAAGTGCTATCAGCAATTGAAATTTAAATCCCCAAAGCAGCTTGAACTAGGCAATACTGCTGGATATTTTAAGTTTCTATTTGTTTCAGATAAATCTAATTTCCCTATGAATTTAGAGACAATTTGTCATCACTTATATCACTATTCTTTTTTTTTGACATTTTCAACAACTTGTATGTCATTGATGACTCAATACATTATAGTTTGTTCTCCACCATTCAGTTACTCAAGGTTAAAATTGCTTCATTTTCTTTCAAATATGACCAAGTTATTATTATTAGTTTCTGTATGTATGGTTTTAGAAAGGCAATAGTCTTTTCTCTAAATATCTGTGCTAGCACAAGATACTAGAATGCTTTTATAGCGAAGCAAACAAGTGGTCACAGATCTGGTCGATTTGAGTGTACTCGATATAAACTAGTATTTACCAGTATTATACATTCAGTACCAAGTTCTACTTGAAAACCCTATAGATAATTTCCCTTTACTTTTTTTTTTGTTTGTTTGTTTGTTTTGCTTGCTTTACAGTCAAGAAATATAACACTAGGTCTAGAGAAATAAGCTGAACTTTATTTCTTCTTGAAGAAACAATAAAAACCGTTGAATTCCAATCCATGGGTAAACCTGCATAGCAAACTGGACCAGGGAAATGGTTAATTTTACCAGAGGTCTTCTGGATTGTTGGCCAAGTGCATTGCAGACAGTCATTACCATAAAGGATTACCCTATGATTCTAATCTATTATTCAGATATCTTTCACATTATAACTGCATTTGATATCCAAATACATGGTAAAGCATATCACAGCCCTTATGGAACCACTTCACATCCTTCCACTTGAGAAAGGTCTGTTGCTGGAATTGGACCATTCATGTGGCTTAATGCTGTTTAGAGCTTGTATGATATTATGATCTGGTCTGGAGATCTCTTCTAGCACAAAGACAAGTTTGTCGTTAACAGCTGACATTGTCATTGCAGATGACATTTGGTTTGGGATTAGCATATCATATTCTTCTCTATCAGATCACCTATTTTTTATTTTATTTTTTTAATCAAGAAGCATCATACACATGCTTTCACATCATACCTTTGTACAGGTAAACTTTTAAATATATATTTTTTCCCTTCATTTCTTATCCCCTATATTAACTTTTAATCCAACTATTTTTACCTACTTTATTAACTTTGCTAATGTGTTAGTTTCCCCTATCTTATCTGACCATGCTTTTTCCTATTGAACTCTGTGATCCAGGTCTACATTTTTTTTTCAGTTTTACTCCTGACACCACCATTATTTTTTTCCTCAAGTAGAATGTAATACTTATAACATTTTAGTCAAATTACATATAAACTTAAGTGTTCGTTAGAAATATTGAGAACACAGTTCAGAAAGTTAAAGATGGATTTTAATGAAAGTTGCAGCTAGAAGTGCAATACAAATTTGTTTTGAAAAAAACTTGCAGAGAGAGAGAATAAGACTCCTACAAAATATAATAAAACTTCAAATATTGCAGTAAAGAGTCTAAGAATATACCAGAGAACAGCCAAGTTGGAGTCAAATAGGCTGAAGCATAAGTCCTATCACCCCTACATACATATTCTGTTATAAGATACACAGAGGAAACCTTTACAACTTTAGACAGAAAAAGATGTTATGAAAAAAGATTATAGTGAAAATGACTTCAATTCAAGAATGTTTTCTTTAAAATATTCTATTCTATAGACAGACTTTAGCTGTAAGTTTAAGAGACTAATATATGCATATACTAATCTCAGTGAAAGAATCTGATCTCTAAGATAAGGTCTCAGCTCTACTCTTAGGTTCTTATTTCTCAGCCACCGCAAAAGTATTGAAATGCTATTACCTTAAATTTCTAATCCCAGAAAAAATATTCTTCTATAAACTCATGTTGCTTCTGGTATGCATTTTTTATAACGTTCCCAGGTGCTTTGTAAATAAAACATCCTGTCAGTTAAAAGGAGGAGTGATTTTAAGATCTGAAGATGGTTCGTAAAACCTATTTTTCTTCAGGCACAGCCTAAGGACTGCAAGATAACATTTGTATTATCCTAGCTATTATGAAAGCCCACATGATTATGAAATAAAGAACTTGTACAAAGGAGGGAGAAGACTTTTTAGGTCTGGGTTGTTGCAGAAGCAGGAACTTCTGACTTCCTAAATTAATCTCTTAAAAAAAGCCACTGTTAATTACAAAACATCTTTAGAATGATTTGTGTTCTTGAATAAGAAAATAAATAACAGAAATGAAGAGTAAACCATAAAGCACAAAGAATTGAGAATAAACATCACTACATGTCAGTCATGCCTACTGCTTTTATATGTGTTTTGCTGAAAAGTTTTACAGAACAAACAACAACAAAAAAAAGTGAAAATAAAATAAGGGGTTACTCCCACACAAGAATTTCAACAGTAATACCAGATCCACAAGTTACTCCCCTACCTCCAGTGTAATCACCAAATGCAAGTATGGTTTTACAGTAGTAAGGGAAGTTGCAATATATTATATATTCTATACTTGAAGTCATTAAATTCACGCAAAGAAAATGAAAGAGTATTTAGGGAATCAACTAAAAAATTGAGACAACATTGGAGAAGAATGAGTTTACCAGAACTACTGCAGAGTATTTACCATACGTTTTACTATTTCTAGTTTTTAGGCAGCTATTTAGATAAATCAGTTGTGCATCAAGTCGAATCAACTTTGAATTTACTTAATGAATTAAGTGAACAAATAATTAGCCGCATTGTTTCTTCTGAGTCTTTCCAAATGAGAATCTATCCAATGAAAAGTTAGGATACTGTTATATAAGCTATGGCTTTCTATAGAAATACACTGTTGATATGATCATGTTGGCATTTTCTTAAAGCATAGTAGGTCTCATTAGCATTATATCCCACTATTTACAATTAGTGGTCATAAGACCACTCAAAAAAGCCCCTTGCAGTGGGGATTTATATTTCCCTTGTAATATAATACAAAACCCTGGAATGTTTCTGTAACAAACAACTATGTTTTTCAAAGCATGAGTAAGACACAAATGCAGAATGAGCAGACATTTAAAACCTATATTTTCCACTGTTTACAGTATTTTATCACTGCTGAGTGCCTGAGCATGACAGTCTGTTCCTATTGCTGTTACATGGTCTGTCAGTTTGTGGTAGCTGCCTCTCCTATATTTTCCACTCAGAGCATATGACATCAAAAGCTTTTACTGACAGTTTGGTAGTTTGACAGCAGGGGTATGTTGCTATTTAAAAAACCAAAAACTTAAATTTGCATTTGGAGACAAGCCAAAGTTTGAACCACGTTGGTTGGGGGCAGTTGTGTAAGCCTAAATCTTCCTCCAACAGAGGACCTCACCATCAGCTGCAGAACTTAATGGAGTGCATCAGAACCAAACCAAACCAACCAACCAACCAACAACAACAACAACAAAAAAAAAACACATTTGACCATGAAGCAGACTGCTATAGCTGTATTTAAGTTTGTTACCCTAAATTCCTTACATAAACAATAGAGATTACTATGGCCTATTGTATCTAGGTCATAAGTAATTTCATCATAGAACAGATGTCTAAAATAGGACAAAGTTTTCTTTGCCTCCTTGTCCCTATTAGCTAAAAATGGATCCCATGATGATTAGCATCTATACTTCCAGCTGAGTAAAGTACAGTGACAGTATTTTGTATCTTAAGAAGCATCAAGGTCTTTTGCATCAGGTTTAATACCAATGCCTGTAGTTAAAATATTCACTATAATGAAAGTAGAATCATAGAATATCCTGAGTTGGAAGGATCATCATACAGATCATCAAGTCCAACTCCTCGCACCTCACAGGTCTACCCAAAAGTTTAGACCATGTAGACCAGTTTAGACCAAGTGCACAGTCCAATTGCTTCTTAAATTCAGACAGGCTCAGTGAAGTGACTACTTCCCTGGGGAACCTGTTCCAGTGTGCAGCCACCCTCTTGGTGAATAACCTCTTCCTGATGTCCAGCCTAAACTTCCCCTGCCGCAGCTTGACACTGTTCCCGAGGGTCCTATCATTGGTCAGCACCTGCCCCTCCACTCCCCCTCGTGAGGAAGTTGTAGACTGTGATGTCTTCCCTCAGCCTCCTCTTCTCCAGGCTGAACAGGTCCATTGACCTCAGCCACTCCTCATATATCTTCCCCTCCTAGGCCCTTCACCTTTACTGTAAACTGTTTCAGTTCTTCACTGTTTCCACATTCCTGATTTCTCCAGAAGATAACAAGGAAAGAAAACAGTACCAATGTGGTTTTTTGTTCTTTTTCCTATCTAAATGCACTCCTCCCTGGTTTTCCATGCATCCGTTCCATTTGCCCCCCTTCATCAACATTTTCACATAGGAAAATAATTGTTCTGATCATCATATTAAGACAGTCTCAATAAGTGAATAAGCAGATGGGTAAAAACCTTGATTATTGGGTTCAGAGGGTAGTGATGATTAAGTAATACACAAGTGGTAAATTCTCTACAGGATCTACCCCAGGACTAGTCCTGGTTGATAACTTTATGACCTGGTAGATGTGGAGGAGATAACAGAGGGCATGCTGGTCATATTTTCAGATAACAAATTGGTGTGAACCAATCTATACACTTGGAGGCAAGCCTGTCATCCAGAGGTACCTAGACAGGCTGGAGGAGCACACCAACAGGAAACCCCTGAAACTCAGCAAGGACAAAGGTGACCCTGGGCAGGAAGCATCAGTGCAAGGACAGAAGCTGGTACTGTCCACATCTGCTCAGCAATTACATTTCATCAAGATACTGCATCCAATCTTAGGCCCTCAAGCACAAGAAGAGCATCAATAAACTGGAGCTCAGGGAAGGGTCACCAAGCTAACTCAGGCCTGGAACACTTGTCCTGGGTGCAGAAGGTGACATGGACCAGGGTTTGGATCTGGAGAAGAGAATACACTGGGGGAACCTAAGCAGTCTGCCCATACCTAAATGGCAGTTACAGGAAAGAAAGAGGCAGGCTCTATATAGAGGTTCATAGTGATTAAAGGAAACAGAGGAAGTTCAGATTGGATATAAGGGAAAAAAAAAAAAAATGTCTAAGGAAAGGCGAGCAGCAGAACAGGGTGCTCAGAGGGGCTGTACAATCTCTGTCCTCAGATGTTTTCAAGTCCAAACTGGATAAAGACCTACCCAGCCTGAAAAACCGACCCTGCTTTGGCCAGGCAGTTGGACAAGAGACCTCCTGGAGTCTCTTCAAGCCTGAGCGACCCTATCCTATGGTTCTGTAAACTATTACTATAATCCTTCTCCAAGTGATAGGGAAGCTAACAGGGAAACGTACTATACTGAACCTCATTCTCACCAACAAGGAGGGACTGGTGGAGAATGTGGAGCTCAATGGCAGCCTTGGCTGTAGTGACCATGAAATGGTGCAGTTCAGGATCCTGAAGGCAGCAAGGAGGGTGCACAGCAAGCTCACTATCTTGAACTTTGGGAGAGCAGTCCTCTTCAGGGAACTGCTTGGTAGACTATCACGGCACGAAGCCCTCAAGGGAAGAGGGGCCCAGGAGAGCTGGCTAATATTTGAGGATCACCTTCTCCATCACAGCTTCTGTGCTGTACCCATTTTACTGTAGAATGAAACCTTGCTTTCTGCTACTTCTTGACATTAGTAACGGATTTGCAAAGCTTAACTTTTATAGTCACACACTGCTGAACATGAAATACATTATGGGTTTATAACTCTAGAACTGACCCCCACAACAAATAGCATAACTAACCTCCTATGGAAATCTTGCTGTCTTTCACTCCTCGGAAGAATAGATAGTTTGAAGGGAAAAGAGACTTGAGGAAATCTAAGGTTAATTTAAACAGTGGTATGTGTATGAAACATCTGAGGAATTTATAATGTTAAGTTTCTGGCAGGAATAGATTAATAGAAGAGCAAGTGCTGAAAGGAGTATGATTAATAGTTTCACATGACTAATTCATTACATTGCATATGATGCTGTTATATATTGCCTTGCAGGTTCTCTTATAATACAGGCACATTTTTTATTCTGAAGAAAATGCTGTGCCATGCAGTTTTCTGCTGCAATTGCTGTGCATGCCAGCTGTGACAGGCACTGCCTGCTACTTGGGAGCTTTTACTTTACTTCAGCTTCCTGCAGTGATGATACTCCAATTACAGATGCTCTCCAGGAACAGCTCATTCCACTGAAGCTTCTGAATAAGAGTATTGTTATGGCTACATGCTAACATCTTTCACTCAAGAACTGATGTGTAGGTGCAGGAGAGGATCCAATGCTAACAAAATACCGGGTTGTCAGCTTCCATTTTAATCCTAATCCAACCACACAAATCCTCCCAAGGACTGTTTCCCTGCAGCCCAAGTAAGGAGGAAGGAGCCAGGGTCACAGCACACATTGGATAACTTAATACACTTAACCATTTACAAATGAAGTAGAAATTTAGATTTCTCTTCAAAGGTTTAGAAGCCAAATAGTAGTCTTTCCTCAAACCAGAAGATTTCCTTCTGTGGATGATTTTATATATACCGAAGGGTTTGTTTGTTTGAAATTAGAAACTCAGAAAGTCTAGATTCATTCTGCAGAATCTACTGGAGAAACATTCACTGTTGTTTGTACACAAGAAAAAATAATGAAAATGTTATCAGTTTTGTAACCAAACACTTTCACTTTTCTAAAAACACATGCAGAATTTTTCCAAACGGATTGAAAACAAACAATGTATATGAATTTAGAGACAAATGAGTCAAATTAATTGGTAAAATATTAATGAAACAATAGTAATTGGAAGTTACTTAACATCCCTTGGCTAGATGCTCTAGAAATCGCAGTCTTACGACTGAGCAATGTTTCACTGATTTAACAACAACAAAAAAATCAATATGTTGCTCATGAGGGAAAAAAATACTCTAATAAATTCCCAGAAGACATACGTAATGTGAGAGCACTGAATACGAAACAAGTTATAAACAGAGGGAAAAAAAAATAATGGAAAAGGAAGCAGAGAACACTAGAATTAAATGGTTATCAAAACTAAAGATACTAAAAACAACCCCCTCCATCTTATTTATTAAGTTAGAAACAAAAGAAATCAGCATAATTTAAGTGCATTTTTAGATAAAGATGATAGCTGCATTTCATAGAACAAGCAGAAAATGAAGTATGTTTTACAAGTTTGTAAGATGTGATGTTGTAACATCACAGGATCAAGTTGCAACCACAACCCTCATGTTGGGAAATTGCTCCCAGGTAGCTCGCATCCAAGACAACTGTTTCCAGAGGGAAGCTGGGGCAGGAGCACTGAGGTTCAGCAACATTTTACAAACTAGCCAAGTTCCAAAACCTGTGGAAGAGAGCTAAAATTTTGCCTATGCATAAGCAAATGATGAAGTCTGCACAGTAACAACTTGTCAGCCTGATATTGATCCTGGGTAAAATACTGAATGGCTGATACAAGGCTATTAAAATAATTAATACAAGTGCTGAAGAATTAAAGGATTAAAATGTAATTAATGCCAGTCAAGAGGAGATAACAGCAACATTACTTCTGATCAAAATATATCAAGTTATTTCCTGTTATTTACTTACTGCACTGCTTAGCAACTGACATTGTTGCGTAATATTTCAATTAAAAGGACTCACAAAAATTAGCAACATGTAAGTAGATTAAAAAGCTGATAAATATTTCCTTGGTCTTTCTGTAGGAAGGAATAATAGTCAGAGTGTGTTTTTAGCAGGATTTCAGAGATCAGTTCTAATCCCATTATTGCTTAACATTTTGTCAAAGACCTGGAAGAAAATACACATTAATCACTAATAACATTTATAAATGACATGAGAAATAGGGAAAATAATGAAAAGGACAGATCGCTAATCCAAAGTGATCTAGAATGCCTGATAAATGGGGCACAAGCTAACAGCACAAGTGCCTTGATAACTAATAGTAAGGTCACAAATTAAGGAGGTCAAAGGACTCTAGAGAAGAGTTTTTCTGAAAAGGCTTTTGGGAACTGATCAGTAATCAGTACAACTGAAAATTTCTGTGTAGCATTTAATAAGCATTGCATAGAACTAATAGCATTTCTTTGATATTCACCATTAAGCCAAACAAGAAATTGGCCTTGCTGCTTTGAGCTAGCCAAGGTGAATTAGGTTTCACTTCCAATGCACTGGCTGCCTTGTACCCTATTACCTAGTGCCGTTTAGAAGAGTTGAACAGCTGTAACTGCTGGCTGCTGACTCTGCCTCGATGCCCATGTAAAAATCAATGGTCTCTTCACCATTCCAGATGAACTATTCAATCAGATCAGTTTGAAACGCAAAGTGTAAGAAAGTGAGCATATAGGAAAGACTTCCATATAAATGCAATGTGTTCTACCAGTGCTCATGTTAGGACTTTCTGGGCACAAATATTAGATAGAAGTTTTAGACTGAACTCCACAGACAGAATTTCATAACTTGAGTTGTATCTCTGCCTTAGTTTCTCCACACTGTCAACAATGAAGTTATGGTTTAGTAATGATTTCTCATGCAGTCAAATGCCCATTTTACATACATGCAGCTAAGGACAGCCAGAAATAAGTCTGAATACAGCTGGAATGCATAGAAATATTGCTACTAGGATAGTCCCTTTCCCTCAACATGGAACAAAAAGTATCAGCATTTTAGGAAGTTTGCTTAGAATTAAGCTGATTAAATTTAAAATTAAAGGGAAAAGATAAAGGCATATGCTTATAAGATAAAACTTTACACACGACTTACAATACAGTATTCAAATGCAGCTCAGGAGCTACAACTTATGCTTTTACAAATCACTGTAAAGGTTTACCATGTACTCATCTTCGCAGACCCATTTAAGTAAAGCCAACATTGTGTAGCTGCAATTGCTGCTTAGGTTCCTAAGAAATAAGCTACTGTGGAGGATATTTGTATCAAACTATTAGCTAATTTCTGTAATCTATTTCCACAGCTGTGTTTGCACAACTCTTTAGTTTTGGTGAGAGCATTAGTATTATAATTAATATGCAATCAATTTATTTGGGGAAAAAAAAAAAAAAAAAAGCATCCACATCACAGAAAAACAAATTTCTTAAGGCCCACAGAGATGTGATTTCTGACCTATTATGCTTCCTACTATCTTAGAAGTCAGACTTCTTTGCCATATTAAAATCAGATTCATGTATTAGCAGTGAGTTTCAGACATTTGTTCTGTATGCCATCTGTACATCAACAGCTGTCTTCTCATTTTAGGAAATATTTACCTTGTGCATGGGCTACAATATAGACACAAGAAACCAGAATACTAACCAGAAACAGACATCTGTTCTGACTAAATTAAAGAGTCCACCTCAACAGAATAACTTTTTCCAATCATCAGAATTAATCATAAAGAACAAAACGGTAACAAATCAGATGAAGGGTTTATATCAATTTTCTCCCCAGCCTCTCATGATGTCCAACAGGGAACAGGTAGGAAAGAATAACAGTGTACACTTAATGATAATTCCCTGAAACACTTTGTAGTTTACAATAGTTTGTGATTCAGACTACAAAGGAGACATCCACGAGCTTCTACAATTTTCCTAATCTTTTAGACCCCTAAGGCAAGAAGTTTCCCTTCGTAAAATCATATCCACTCTATTTTATTCATCTGTGTTTACTAATTTGACTTTGAGCTCAAATTTGAATTTGAGCTTCCATCAATTAGCCCTGCACCGATAGCATAATCACTAGCCTGTAGTCTCCCAGATTACTGGTGTATATATATATATATGGCACTTTATATATATATATATGGCACTATAAAAAATAATATATATATATATATTATAAATTATATATATATATATATATATTTAAAGTGCCATATTTAGCCTCTTCCTGGCCCCTCAAAACATTGTGGCTTTAAGTTTGAGAAAGCCAAACTGTGGTAAACTTTTCTTTTTTCCCCCTGAGTTGCTTTAGAAATCCTTGGAGTAATAGAGGATATTTGCCAATTTCTTGTTTATGTTCTCTATCTGTTCCATAAACCCTTCTACTAACTCTTCCATTTAACAGGTTCCCTGACATTAAAAACAGGATTTCAGTGTGGAAACTCCTTAAGTTCCTCAATGATGAACAGTAATGCAACCCCTCCCATAAACTCCTTTACTGTGGTCTTACCCTCTTTGATGAAGGCCTAAGAAGCGGACTTAATTAGCTATACAAACTTTGTCAGCTTTCCTCCTTGTGATGGCTTTAGAAAAGATTTAACTGCACTTCACACCTTTTGAAAGTTATTCCTTTAACTCCTTGGGTTTTGCCTCAGTATTTTGCATGCATCTTAGAGTTTCTGATCCTTTCTGTTTTCCCTTTCCTTTGATTTGCATCAAATATCAACAAATTTAAAGACAAATTGCACATACAGACCTAGTACTTTAACAATCTCAAGCTGCTTTGGATTTCCTATTGTGTATTGGCACTTAAATTCTTAACACTAAAGACTTCAATTACTTTCCTTGAAAAATCTCAATAGCTGAAGTAAATATAATACTTTAAGGTAAAATAAACTTTTGATCATTTAAAGCAACAACTGTGATCATTTTGTTGTAATACCATATTTAAGATAAATGAATAGATATTAACTGTGATCAAAACTAGTGAACAAGATACAACAGTTTGATATGTTTTAAAACAAGCTTGGTTAGGTTTTAGGGATGAATGATCTCATGATTTAAAGGACAAATAATGTTGCTATCAAAGCATTGAAACATCATGGGACATACTATTTCAGAGTGCAGGTTACCTACCCTGACTGCACTGTGCAATTTAGAAAGATTTTTCAAATTAAATCAATTTTCGGAAGAATACAGCTTCATCTATATATATACTTATATTTTAAATGGGGCTAAATATCAGAGCCAAAAATCCCAGTCACAGAACAGTGCTACAGAGCTATACTGCTTCCCGTACCTCAGTTTCTATGCATTATACAACATCATGCACAAAGACACTGGCTTAGCTGCAGCTAGCTAGAATATCTTCTCATGCAGTACAGAATGAAGCTGTGCAACACAGACGCTACTGTATGCACTGCCAGTACGTTTTTACTTTTGTATCTGTACTGTGTGGTAACAGCATCACTTCGATCGATTGTGTGTTCACGTACTATGACACCAACATAAAATAAAGTCCCAACTGGAAATCGATCCTATCTATTCTGAAGAGAGACTCTGGTCTATTCACATACCGTGGCAAGAGCTGTCACATCAGACTGCTAAAAGTCCCTTTCATTTGTCTTCTGATCTTGGAGAAGTTGTTTCATTTGCCAGTGCTGCTACGATTTAGCTACACAATCAGCCCTGATCTGAGTTTGGTAAGCAGGAAGCTCTGCAGCAGCTTCACAGTAGCACACCATATGGAATTAGAGCTGTTTGTCACATTGGGCAATACCAAGAGGAAGGTTATTGCCTCTTTATCCACTGTCTTCCCAATTAAGTCTAATTTTGGTTGACAAATAGTAGCATACTAAAAAATAAAAAAATAAAAATCAGGCAAAAATGCAAGAAAAGGGAAGCATCCTTGGTTTAACAGAGCATCTTGGAAACCAAGCACTGGTGGGTGAGCTGACATTTACAGACAGTACCAAACATTAGACATACATCCCCTGTTCTACGACTGCACTGTATATATTAATCTATGCAGAAAATACTTGAGACTTTACAGTATGGATTTATCCTTAGTTTGCAAACCTACCTGAAATATCTCAAGCTAAGAACCTACATTTGTCAGAGGACAAGTAAAAACGGAGCTGTTAGTAATACAACATCATAGCCAGAATTATTATTACTTTTGTTTGTTTGGTTTTTTCAGTTCAGTGGCCAAAGAAAAAAGCACAGAGGAAAAAATAAACAAGCTGTAACTAAAAAATCGTATTTGTGGGCAGTTATTTTATTCAGCCCCAAAGAACAATAATGAACTTTTTCAGTAAAAGCAAGGAAAATTTATAAAGAGTATTAAACTGTCATAGCCAAGTCACAATAGAAACATTAGCACCCCTACACATACATCCCTTTGTAAAGATAATCCAGCTCTGAAAAACAAAGGGTTTTATCCTCTTTTCTGCTCACCTCAAGCATTTGACCTCAGGCTCATATTCCAGCAGGGGTATCTATGGCACTGGGTAACTCAATAGTTGGGGGATGGTAAAAAAACAAACAAACAAACAAACAAAAAACTTTAAGGCTTTTCTATTTTGTGTATTTCATTCAATATTTTTTTCAACATGAAATATTTTAGCTTAGGTTTAAAACATTCTCCAGTACATGGAGAATTAAGTGATGTCTCATTGGTTCAAAGGAAAGGTAAAGGAACTGCCCTGAAGAAAGGAAAATTTAATTTTATAACTTAAAAGTTAAAATACATTTTTAGCCAGTCTCTCCTGTTCTTCTCAATCCAATTAACCATACAGTAGGAAGAGAAGTATTGATAGCATCTCTTTCCTTCATTTGGTAGTATTCAAATTTCTAGAAAAACACAGCCAGAAACTGAAACTTCACGTAGAAATAACTAAATGAGCCATTTAGAATGTTGTGTTCCTTTTGTGTATGCACAGAAGCATTTAGTGCATCCCATAGTAATTTTGAGTTTACACTTTTAGCAAAGTCTATCATTATATTTTGCTCCTGGAACTAGCAAAAAAAGCAAACGCATGCCAGAAAGCAGTAGAGAATCCTGTCCTACACAACTATTTATCTCAAACAGGTATCAAGGGAACAAAAAATAGGAACTGAATCTCAATTCAAACCACAAAGGAAGACCAATGATAAATCATTAGCAATGTAAAAATCAGCAAAGTATCCATAATTATTGTCTAACTAGTGTTCAGTTTTCTCCCCCGTAAGAGTACTGCATATATGCAAGATTCTTGAGGATATAACTGAGCATTGTTTTCCCCTTGTTTCAAGTTACCCAACAACTTTAGCATCTGGTGAAAAATTCCTTTTCATAGTAGCTGGTCTGAGTGTAGTTCATGGATCCTGATATTTAACTTTAGACATGCTACCAGCACTTAATGAGAACTAGTTTGTGGATAAAAAAAAAAAAAAAACTAGAGATTGATGATTGATTTTCCACAAGACAACTTTATCAAATCATTAGGTTCTGTGCTTCTAACTAGGACCTCTCTAATTAGCTAGCAGCCTAAACTGAGTCTATCACCTCAGTCTTATCACCATTAACTGTCTAGATTTTTCAAATAGCATGTTAAGGTGTTTGAGTTTAGCCTTTCCTGATATTAAATTGATAAAATGTCAAGTTAATTCTTTGTAATTTATAAATGTTTGCAATGATGCATATCCTAGTTACATAGTATATGCCTATGATTAATATTTCAAATTGAAAGTATATACTCAATAATACTTTAATGTAAGTAGAACTGATGTATGGTTGTATTTGTAATATCTTTGTAGTGAGAATCATTATAAGATTATAATATCATGCCTGAAAAACATTGTGGGAATGCAAACACGCAGTAATGTTTAGGGAAGAGTATTGAGAGAGAAGAGTCTGTTAGAAGGACACACTAAAATAAGCAAAAAAGATGGGAGCTGCTGGAGATGTTACCTGTTTCTGAAATACTCTTCAGAAGTACAGGAAGGAATATGAAATACAGGCTCATCACTCTACTATAGAAAGCGAAAAACACCTATAACAAAGCCATGGGAAGAGGATCTTCCCCCTTGTTTTGAGAAAAGGACCATCAACTGTTTGCTGGTTTGACAGCTTTCTCCTATCCCTGAGCTGGGATGCCCCACCCTTAGAGAAAGAGGGAACCAGGTCCAACCCAGCAGCTGGGATGCTGAGCACTAACTAGCCATGGTATCTTTTGGAGTGGGCTGTTTGGGGGGGGACATTGGTTCAAGAAGAGAGGGTTACCGAAAGCAGCCCTTTGCACATCACTCTTTAGTGATCATCAGGCTTTGTGGGTACTAGAAATTTCTCACAAAATGCATAAAAATATATGCTATATATATCAGCTGTGACTTAACCACTTCAGTGCAGAACTGACTAACATTATACCAAAATGAATAGACAGACTTTCCTTCAGCACTATTTCCAAGTGGTTAACAACAGTCCACAGCTCTGACACCCAAATTTGAAGGTGGATGGTAAAGTCCCATTTAATATTTGAATTACTTATTATTCAAGAAACTACATTCCTATGGTATTTGTAGTCAACACCTATAAATGTATTCTCAGAGCTTCTGCACTTATCACCACAGTATCTGTGTCACATTTACATTTAAATTGGTCTTCACTCCATGTAGTTTCAGTGCTTCAGATGCACAAAAAAAATCCTAGGAATTACATATTAAATTCTCAATAGTTGTTTTGGGAAAGTACAAACAGCTGAAGCTTATCTTGGGAGTTTTTCTTGAAGGAAGTTACAAACACCTGGAATCTACACCAAGATATTTATGAAGCCATATTAACATTGAGCTAGCTAATTAAAACAGTACTGTTTCCTGCAGCACAGTACTTCGTGATTCTAGACCTGGGCAAGATCTAGACCCTGGCTTTTGGCAGAGGAAAGCATCTGTTACCCACACCAAGCCTCTCAGGTCATTTGCAGCCCTGCAGCATTCTGAGTAACACAGAACCTAGTTTCCCTGTCTCATAAAGTGGAGGAGAAAGCTGTTGGCAACTGATTAAAAGGTACTTTTGAAGAAGCCAGCATGCTCAGTTTCTGAAAATGATGTTACCCTGCCTATCTATTAGCATTAAATCTGAAGCAAAATATACGAAACAAGATAGGTAATCTGTGTTCTGATACCTGTAGGAAAGTCACCACATACAAATGAGGCCTATTTCTATACAAGGTCTTTTCTTGCTGTACACAGAAGTCTAGATTTAAAGAGTTTACCTCAGATACTCTCCTTCCACTTTCTTTCATTACCAATTACATTAGATAGAATTAAATGCTTTAATACTTCTGCAACACTTCTCTCTCTTCATGTAACCATCTCTCATCACATGCACTGAAATAACACTATGAACAATTTCTTCCTTTCTATGTTTCTTACCATGGTTTCCATCATCCTCTTCCAAGCTACAAACACAATCACAGTAGCAGCTCCCCAGGGGCAGTCAGGGTATGGTGTTCTACATGCATTAGTACTCTACTCTGAAGTATCAATTTGTTCAAGAACTTAGGGATCTTAAACTCAGGAATATTATCTATAAAGAGCAATATATTCATCATTTTAGTAAAGGGACTGTAACTGGCCACTACTCCTACATGCAGGATTTTTTTTTCTGCTTCTGATGTGGTAAGCTATGACTTACATACACTGCTGTATTTAAAGTGAACAGGTTTTAAGTAAATCTTAATTCATCATCATTCACATGCTTTAGGCACAGCCAGGAGCTACTTAACAGTAACTGAGAGGCTTGTCAGTAAAATACAGCTATTGGAAAACTTACCTTTTGGGGAATTTGAGATAACCTGGAAAGAAAAATCCTGACCCTTCACGAGGCAACTGTAGGTTACATTCTAAATGAAAGATAGTTTCTGCTTGTAAATAGTAGGTCTAGTGAAAACCATTTGATAGGGGGAAAAGTTAGGATAGATGAATAAAATATTAGGGTTCAGGAGAGAAATCTCCAGGTAAAGTTGTTTTGTAACCACTTATTGCAGAATTCCTCCCCCTCCAAAGACATTTAGTAAAGGACACTTTAATAACCTGATAGCTATTCAGGCAGCAATACAGAAGTGTAGGAATTGAGATCTAGGTCCTCTGTGTTGTCAAGCATGACAGAAAGCAGCTATCATGCAATCTTAAACACTCCCTTTTGAATGGAAACATCAAAGCTCTACTTCAACATTAGTACCAGTTTTGAATCAGCATACTAGTAGTTAGATAACAAGTCCAGCTGTCCATCCTCATTAAATACAATTTAAAACATATTCCAAAAAAAAAAAAATGTATGCAAGATAATCACTGTAATCTTGAAACTGAGTACTTAAAACAGTTGATCAAAGAGACTGTATCACTACAGAGCACAGTTCCCATGAGTTCCTACACTTGACAGTCACCATCTATATCACAAAGCATAATGCTATCACCTGCTTGCTCTTCAGATTTTTTCACCTGTGCTTATGAAGTATGATAGAAGACAAACTTTTAAAAAGCAGTATATAAAGTTGTTCCTCCTGCAAAGTGAATTGCTCAAATTATTTATAGCTTTCTTCAGAGCCACGTTCTCCATGTTACTGGATTGCTAAAGAATTTGAAAGAGTATGAGAGATCAGCCACTCTCAATTTTTGTTTTACAAATGGAAGCTGATATATATATATATATATATATATACACACATATATATATAAAACATTGCTATCAACTGTATAAGACAGTTTCATGCTCCAACTCTGAAACAGAAAGTTTGCTTTTGATTTTAGAACTTAGTTTGCACAAACTAATGACTATTCTGTTTTAAAAAGGTGATCATTATTAACAATTTTAACTTTTGTGCAGATTAACTGACTTTGGAAAAAGCTTGTTACAATTAGTTATTTCATATAAATATTGCATGTGCTTAATCCAAGCACTCTGATATCATTCCCTAGTAAAAAACATTTCCTCTTAGTGATAATTACTATGTCTTGCTAAAGCTTAACACAGATAACACCACATAACATTGGATAAAGTAAATATGCATGCAGAACCAGTATAACTGTTTAAATAATTCATTCAATTCTGTTAGCTTCTTCAGTATCTCTCCATGTAGCTTCTGGAAAACACTAAGATTAACATTTGTTTTCAAAAACAACCTGTAAGCGTCCAGAGATAAGAAACAAAGCCATGCCATGAAGAATGAACAGCAGTTCTATGGCTCTAATTAGCACAGCCCATAAAGCTAAAAGCTTAGAACAGTTTAGAACAACTTCAGAACCACCAGCACAACCCTTTGCAGCACAAAAGAGCTGCTAAAGGGGGATTCAGACTCAGACTGTTATTAAAGCTTCATGGGAACATCAGAAGTACTGGTGCCACCTACCATCTTAGCTGATGATACATGCTTTAAGTCAGTTTTATATTAACAGCAGTTATCGTACTTACCTCCTCTCTCGGTTTGTTAAGTACACATGATGCTGATGTGTATGTATGACATCAGTATAACAGATTTTCATACATCTTTGACAAATTATTTTGCTATCTCTCCTCCACCTCCAGCATGCCATTTTTTGGGACATCCCTGAAGTACTGTTTTTGGAAGCAGTGTCTCAGCAACCATAACCAAACACCAAGCAAAGAACATTTCAAAACATTTCATTAAATCCTGTTTCACTACGTCCCAGGCCAAGAGCTTACACAGCTTGTTTTTCAAACTTTTTTTTTATTATTATTTTTTATATATTTTTTAGAAAAAAAAAATAAACAAACAAACATACATTAACACTAAGACAGACCTACTAGGTTGAGTTCCATAACACAACCCAAGGAAGAAAAGAAGTTAGCATTAGTAATTATTTTTGCTACCAAAAAACACCAATTTCAGGACAGAACCTTGTTTTTCAGACCCCTACTATGCAGACCCTCCATGCAAAAGAAAATAAATAAGCAAACACACAAACCACCACAACACCAAAGAGCTTCCAGATGCATTTTAATGCAAGAGCCAGTAGACATGCTGTTAAACACCTCCACCTCCAACAGAACAAAGTCTAGAACAAAATGAAAATTAATTCTTTTCATCACTGAAGACGTTGGCTAGAAACACAAGAAATAGTAGAATTCTTCTCGCAGGCTACAATTAAGACTAGGTGTCCTACCTCTCCTCTGGGAAGCTCCAGCAAGGCTGTATCAAGGCACAACAGACCCAGTCTCAGCTAGGGATATCCTACAGTATCTCACTCAAGTTTTTCTCACTGTTAACAAATTTAACAGCTGTACCAGACCACAAATGCTAATAAATACAATTCTGTTATCTCTGCTAAAGTGCAACAGGTCTTATATCAACTTCAAACTTCAAAACAAAGAAACTCAGCACCTTAGCTGTGGTTGTGGTGACTACAGCAGGTTTCACCTCATTTGCTGAGCAGTTTGGTGACTGGTGCCTTTCACTCAAGCTCAGGGGATATCGCTGCCAACAGAAGAGAGCAGTCCAAATGGATCTGGAGAGCTGGGGCAACACTGGTTGCTGCCAACAGGTCCTATGGCACAGCAAAGCTGTGAACCAGGGCCAGCCCAGGTCAACACAGCAGGAGACAGCTACCGAGATCAGGATCCAACAGCAATCTAATGCCAACATAATCAATTAAAATCAATTAAGGCACCACTCAACACCTGACACACTTTAAGTTAGTTCTGGCCTAGAGAGGCAGGCTGTGGTAGCAAACATTTAAATAAATTTGAAAAATAAAAAAATAAAAAGAGAGAGAGAGAGAGAGAAGAAAAGGGAAAAGAGAGAAGAAAAGAGAAAAAGAGGGGGAGGGGAGGGGAAGGGGCTTCTCAGAAAGCTAGTTCCAGTGAAAGCCCCTGAGAAATGAAAAAGGGCTGAAGGGTTGAGATAAGGACATGGGGATCACTCTACAATTACCATCGTGGGCAAAACAGACTTAACATAGGAAGATTAATAAAGTTTATTACATATTGCTGATGGGCTGGAGCGGTGAGAAATAAAGAAACAAGCTGGGGACATCTTACCCCATCCACTCTCTTCCATCACTTCCCTGCCCTGAGTGGCATGGGAGTGGGGGCGGGGGTGGGAGTGGGGACTGCAGTAGGTCTGTTGTGCTTCATTTCCACTGCTCCTTCACAGTCACTCCTGTTCTGGCATAGGGTCCAGCCTGTTGGGTGCCGTCCTTCCTGGACTATGTGGGTTTCTCCATGGACAGTGGCTCTTTGGGACCTGTTCCCACTGTGAGTCTGTGTTGCAGGTTCCATCTGTTGGGAGTGGGTTGCTCCAGCTTGGGACCCCCACCGGCAGCAGATCTGGGATGACCATGAGCCAGCACTGCTTAGTAGATCGAGACAGGTTCTCCTCTCCTTCTACTCTGCCCTGGTGAGACCACATCTAGAATACTGCGTCCAGTTCTGGGCCCCTCAGTTCAAGAAGGACAGGGAACTGCTTGAGAGAGTCCAGCGCAGAGCCATGAGGAAGATTAAGGGAGTGGAGCATCTCCCTTACGAGGAAAGGCTGAGGGAGCTGAGTCTCCTTAGCCTGGAGAAGAGGAGACTGAGGGGTGACCTTATTCATGTTTATGAATATGTAAACGGTGACTGTCAGGAGGACAGAGCTAGGCTCTTCTTGGTGACATCCAATGATGGGACATGGGGCAATGGGTGCAAGCTGGAAACAGGAGGTTCTGTTTAAATATGAGACAAAACTTTCTTATGGTGAGGGTGACAGAGCACTGGAACAGGCTGCCCAGGGGGATTGTGGAGTCTCCTTCTCTGGAGACTTTCAACTTCCGCCTGGACACATTCCTGTGTGATATGATTTAGGTGTTCCTGCTCTGGCAGGAGGATTGGACTAGATGATCTTTCAAGGTCCTTTTCCCTAACATTCCATGATTCTGTGATATTCCAGAGCATATGGCATCATGCTGAACAATAAATATGGGGGGAGTTGGCCAGGGAGGTGGTGCTGCTGCTTGGGGTCTGGCTGGACATCGGTCAGCAGGAGGTAAACCATTGCCTTGGGCATCATTTGCTTTGTATTTCCCCTTTTTTGTTCTTCTTCCTCTTCTTCTCCCTTCCTTTTCTGTCCTATCAAACTGTCTTTATCTCAACCCATGAGTTTTTACCTTATTTTTTTTTCCCAATTCTCCCCCCTATCCCACTGGGGGGGGGTAGAGAGTGAACATCTCTGTGAGGTTTAGCTGCCTGCCCGGTTCCACCATGACGGCATCTGAAGCAGTGTCTGCTTTTGGAGTTCCTGATTAGCATACTACCAACATGCCTCTCAGTAGGGCACAATTCTTTGCCTTTCAACTTCTCTTGCAACTTTCCCCTCCTCTGGGCCAGTGCAACAGAGGGAGACTGTTGCAGGGCCCCCAAGGTCCTCGGGGCCTGAAGGGGGGATGCCCTCAGGATGAAGGTCCTTCCCGTGGCAATACGGCCATGTTTGGCTACAGGTATGGGCCACAGTCACAATGGCCATCACAGCGGCCTGCTTATGTCACAGCAGTCACCACCACCCCACCTTCCTTCTGGGCCCTATAAAAACAGGAGCCTCGCAGACGGCCCACCATTTGCCAGGCTTTGAGGCTTTCAAGCACAAAGGATGCTTGGAAGCAAGAGGAGCCAGAGCAGGAAGACAGGTGGCTGCTCATAATTGAGTGAGGCAATGAGGAGACTGGTGTTGTTCTCAGGCCCAAGGAGAAGGCTGCTTCATCGGAAGAAAAAGAGGAATAGGAGGAGGAAGATCAGCTTTCTCACAAGACCAATGGCCAGCGTTCATGTCAACAGTGGAACACAGGGGGCGGCTGTGAAGCCATCAGGGAGCAGTGCAAGGTCCCAGAATCAAACAAAGCAGACCAGGATGATGAGTGGCTATTCTGGCAAGACGGCGATGGCCAGCGTCCCCGTGACCAGCAGAATGCAGAGTGCAGCTCTGAAGCCAGCAGCGACCAATGTGAGGCCCCGGCGTATCGTTTGGCCAAAGAATGGTGTGGGACCACGGCCCACCAATTGTCCTGCCAGGGACACAGGCACGTCCATCTGCCAGCCAACAGGGAGGAGCCCATTGGCGTTGATCCACCACAAGGTGAGCAAGAACCCATGGAGGTAGATCCACCATGAGATGCGGAAGAACCCATGGAAGTGGATCCACTGCTGAGAGAACAACCATGGAGCTACCCTGGGATGTCTTTTGTGTCCACCATCAGAGCCCAGCAAGAGCATTGCAGGAGTGCACGCACAGCTCCCTACACACGGAGTAGCCTTTGCACCCACCACTAACTTGGGCAGAACCACCAGACTCAATGTCTTGCAGGCTTGCCTGTAAGACACTGTGTAAATAAATAGTTCTTTTGATAATTGTTGAGGCTTGTGTGAGCTCTTCTTTCCCATCCCCCATGCCACTTGAAGAAGTGGCATCTCTTCTTCATGGAGCCCTAAGGGAGAGGGGAGAAGGGGACCTGGCTGCTGTCCTGGTGTCCCAGGAGGAGTCCCTCAGAGGACCACCATGGGCTTGGGGAGGGGGGATACTGGGAGGTGATGCTGGGGATGAGAAGTCCAAACAGTGGGTGCTTGAAGTTGCAGCCAGAGCCTCTGTAGCAGTGCCCAAAGCATAGCAGCAGACTGAGAAAAGAAGTGAGAAGGGCAGCAGTTCCTCTGGAGAAGCAAAAGGCTTCAGGTCTGCCAGGAAGGAGTCCTGGAATTCAGTGCTGGGGTTCCTCTGAAATGCTTCATGAGGAGCTCTTCCCAAGATGGGGCAATAAACAAGGAAACAAGAAAACCACCACCACCACCACCTGATAAAATGCTCTCCTCTCATATTTGGCACTTTAGGGCCTGCATGCGGGCTGGTATTCCCTTCTGATTGTGGCAGCCCTGCTGTGCCATCTGCCAACCCTCCTGAAGAAGTGGCATCTTGTCCTGGTTTTGGCTGGGATATTGGTAATTTTCTTCACAGTGGCTGGTGTGGTGCTCTGTTTTGGATTTTGTCTGAGATTAATGCTGATATCACCTCAATGGTTTAGTTGTGGCAGAGCAGTGCATACCTAGAGCCAAGGACTTGTCAGCTTCTTGTGCTGCCCTGCCAGAGAGGAGGCTGGGGTGCAGCAGGAGCTGGGGGGTTCCCCCACTCATCACTTGGTCCTGCATGGCCTCCTGTCCATGGGCCACAGTGTGGAGATCGGCTCTGCCGTGGTACACCATGGGCTGCCTGGGAGACAATCTGCTCCACCAGGGTCCTCTCCATGGGTTGTGGGTGGCTTTGGCTCCAGCAGCTGGAGTGCCTACTCCCCCACCTTCTTCACTGACCTTGGTGTCTGCAGGGAGGTTTCTCACTCATCACTCTCCCACCTGGTGTTGGACAGCAGGTTTTTTTATTGTTTGTTTTTGTTTTCTCATTTTCTTGGATGTGCTGTCAGAGAGGTATAAACTGTGTTGCTCATGGCTCGGCTCTGGGCAGCATTGGGCCCCTTTGAAGCCAGCTGAAACTGTCACTTATCTGCCACAGGGCAGCTTCTGGATTCTTCTCACAGAGGTTACCACTGCAGGCTCCCCCCCGCTACCAGAACCTTGCTATGTGAACTGAATACACTAGGGCAGCTAGGTCATTGCTGGCCCATAAAGTATAAGGGCTTAAATTAACTAAAGAAATATTGAATGGGGGGGGTGGGGGGGGGCGGGGAAGGGTTGGGCTGAAGGGACTGTGTTGTTGGAAAGGGAAACGGACCCGAGTAACGATGCAACCTCGATGCGAGTATAATCGTCCTCCTTTATTGCAGGTTCTCACAGAGTATATATAAGCAACTAACTACAGCATGCGCTGATAACAACTTATAATTGGTCTAGCTTCTCCATGCGCTTGTCTCTAGCTTGTTTCCTCATTATCTCTAATACAAGGACGTGGGAAACAACGCAAAGCCACCTGCGAATTCCTTTCCCACAGGACTGGAATAACAGTGCTATTTTTTGGGGACACCTAGCTGAGACTAGGGTTACAATGATCACTGGGCAATTATTGTATGTACCTGAGGCAGGGACTAACTTGTTGAGAAGGGATGAAGGGATTTGATGATGAAATTGGGCATTCAAATAGTAAATTGTTAGACTGGAATAATGGTTGTATTAACAGAGTGCTCTCAGATCCCGAGACTATGATATATTCACCCTTGACTGGAAAGACCCTGAAATGGGGCGGAAGCAACAATACAGCTGGACAGTTTTTCCTCATGGGTTTACAGGGTCACTGAATTTATTTGGGCAACTGTTTTACATCAAGGGAGTCGTTGGGAAATTTAAGCAATGTGTGATGATGTGCTATGGAAATATGTATGTGTAGGAATATATACTCTTTAAACAAGTATGCAGGAGTTGTGTAGCATGTCTGTTGTGGTTTAACCCGGCTGGCAGCTAAACACCACACAGCCGTTCGCTCACCCTCCCCCCTCCCTCTCTGGGATGGGGGAGAGAAATGGGAAAGTGAAGCCTGTGAGTTGAGATAAAGACAGTTTATTAAGATAGAAAATAATAATAATAATAGTAATAATAATATGTACAAACAAGTGATGCACAATGCAATTGCTCACCACCCGCTGACTGATGCCCAGCGCAACCCCGAGCAGCCAGCCCCCCACCCCGGCTAGCCACCCCTATATATTGTTCAGCATGGCGTCAGATGGTATGGAATACCCCTTTGGCCAGTTTGGGTCAGCTGTCTTGGGTCTGTCCCCTCCCAGCTCTTGCTGCACCCCCAGCCTGCCCGCTGGCAGGACAGAGCAAGAAGCTGAAAAGTCCTTGGCTTAGTGTAAGCACTGCTCTGCAGCAATTAAAACATCAGCATGTTATCAGCACTCTTCTCATCCTAATCCAAAACATAGCACCCTACCAGCTACTAGGAGGAAAAATAACTGTCCTAACTGAAACCAGGACAATGACAAAAGATAAATAGGAAAATTATCCGCAGTCAGCCCAAAGCGGGACGAGAACCAGGAATTCAACCCTTCCAAAATGTACAGGTAGATTTTACAGAACTCCTTATAGTAGATAGATTTAAATACTTGTTAGTTTTGGTCGATCATTTGTCAGGGTGGGTGGAAACTTTCCCTTCAGTATCTGCTACTGCTAACTCAGTAGCTAAGGTAATTCTAGAACAAATAATTCCCAGGTATGGAATTATTGAAAATATTGACTCACACCAAGGAAGTCACTTAATATCACAAATATTGCAAGGGCTAATGTGGACTCTAGGAATTGAAAGGGAATTTCATGCTCCTTGGCATTCTTCCTCTTCTCGAAGAGTAGAGTGAATGAAGCAGATAATAATAATAATAATAATAATAAAACTATTAATTTAGTTCTGGAGACTTGACTCCCCTGGACAAAATGTTTACATTTAGTGCTTCTACAAACTCCAACAGCATCAAGAAAAGATGTGGGATTATCACCATATGAGATATTATTTGGATTATTTAATCCCCACCAGAAGAATCCTTATTAGTTTGTGATTTTTATTGTTTTTATCAATTATTTTAAAATTATTATAGGGGCATGTATAGAGAGAGATGATGCATTTTAAGCTTATCTTAGAAATATCTGTTCTCAATGGATTAGTGATAGGATGGGGGGAAAATCAGCATTTTCAATTAATCCAGAACTTCTCTCAAGTTCTATCTCAAAATAATTGTTGGATTTGCTTCCAGATGCCTAGAAACACTGAAAAGGCCTTGTCTCTGATTGCTATTCTGTTATCCACAGCAACTGTGTCTGGATTCTCTAGATTTCTACAAATCATGGATCATACTTAGTCCCAGGAGGGAATAGACTTTGAAGTTGAGCTCCGTACACATAATCCTGGCTACAATATAACATGTTATCAAAGGTGCCTTTTAAACAACACTGATATAAAACTCAGGGGGCAATAGTACTGACCGTGGGTGTGGTAATATTATCCATGAAGTAGGGAATTATCCATACTGTACCAAATATGGTGGCTACGGGAATGCTAATATATATAATGCACACCAGATACAACATGGGAATCCTGTAACCCGATGGCCTGTCCTGAATGGAGAGAGGTTGTATTAGCTACGTGGCAATAAAACCAGAACGGTGTTGCCCCTATGATGGAAGTGAACTTGCACCCTGGAGGCAATAATTCAAAATGGAACTTTTATTGAAGACCCACAGAGCCAAAGCCCCCTTGAGACCCCACATAGAATAAAGAGGGCTCCAGATAACCCTGTAGTAAAAAAACAGGGCATTTTACAGTTTTGCAAGATGGTTTTTACCTTGGTTAGGGGTGAGTAAATTAAAAAAAAGCTATTGTAAATATCTCAGCTAAAATTGAAGTACTAGAAAATAACACTCTGGATACAGTCCAGGCACTACAAGAGGAGGTAACAAGTTTGTCAAAAATAATACTCCAGAATCGAATGGTATTAGATCTATTACTAGCCTCACAAGGAGGAGTGTGCACTGTATTAACGCTAGTTGCTCTATATATGTAGATCAGACAGGACAAATTGAGACTGATCTAAAAAATATTTGGAAAAAAAAAAAAGAAAAGAAAGATCCTACCTAAAGTGGCTCAAGATGACACTTCTTGGTTACCTGAATGGAATTGGCTCAAGCAACTAGTTGTTGGTATTATAATAACGATGGCATTGTGTATTTGTCATGCCCCATGACATCGAAAGGAAAATATTGCGCCCTAATGTCAGAAAAACTCAAGAATGGGGGATGTGAAGAGGTGCAAAAACAACAATAGGAGTAAGAAAAGAAGAGGGGGAAATTGTGAGAAACTAAGTTGTGTTTTTGCAGTAGAATGTGTTTTTGCACTGGAAAATTCCACTAACCTTGCATATTCAAAAGTGACTGTGCAAGCATGACAGTGGCACAGCAGTGGGGAGTATGTTAAGCAGATAAGGGTGGATAAGGTCCCACTGTCCCAAAATAAGGAGGATAGCTAAGAAAAACAGGATGAGCAGTGCAAAAACAGTAAAAACAAAAAATCACAGGCCCTCTAGTCATAAGAGAAGGAAAAAAACAGGAAAAGGAGAAATTAATGGTTGGTCAAACGAAATTGTACATATATAGTACAGTAATAAGCATTGAGTAGTTTGTGAACCTGTAGTACTCAGCCAATGAAGAAATGGAAGGAATCCAGTGTTGGGTAATAGGGAATATAAGGTTATGATATACTTTTACTGTGTGCTCCTGCTTGCAGGACACCCGCTATTACAATCGTCAATAAAATAGCTTCACATCCATAGCTTTTCATCCTGTCTGAAAAAATTATTGAGATCTTTCTCACATAAATAAACCTGTATTTGTTAACAGAACAAATGATAACTTATGCTACATTTTGGTTAGGCTAATAATAAAATCTTAGTTTCATGCATAAGATTTAATGCTTTTTGCTCTGAGCATAATTTTGAGTGTAATAATTTGTAATAGAATATTCTTTCTCAAAAGAGCTCTATTTAAATACATTTGTCTTTGGGTTTAATTTATATAAACCCAGCTAAAACAGAGGTTTTCTTTCCTGGCTTATTTTTTACTATTAGGTTTGTATTTAATCACTTTAGTTCATTTTTGTAACCAGTAATATATCTTTCCATAACAGCAGCAATTTTATTTCTACATCTTTTTTCCCAATGGCAATTAAGGGGCTTAGAAATAATTAATGTAACCTTGTCCTATGACTATCAGTATGGATGATTACAATATAAAGCGCTAGGGTACGTGCAATAAGAGAGAGAAACCAGTAATTTCCAAAGACTGTACAAGATATTTTAAGTATCTAAAATATATTCATTCAGAAGAAAGAATAAACTGTTTACCATGATGCTAAACCTGCATCTTACAGGATGATATAGTGATAAGCCTTGTAAAAGGGTGTGCCTTTGGGGACTCTGTCAATACAGACATAAAAAGGAAATACATTCATAGATAATTCAGATTGGCCTTAGGTAACAAAAAAGTTACCTAAGTTGCAAGGTCAAGGTGTCAATTTATCGGTACATTTAACAGCAAAAACTGATTACTTAGCTGTAATCCAACTGATCATAAAGAAATTCACAGCTCATCATGAGACTGAAATAAAGAAGTGGAATACTACCTGCTGTGACAAACTGCTCTGAATCTACTTCCTACAAATATGAGGACTTTTAGTCCTAAAACTCTTCAGTAAATATAGAAGTCTGTATTTCTCATCATGGTGGCCTCTGGAGACCATCTCAGCATTTAAACAACATAAAAAGTTCATTACCAGAAGCTGAATAAAGCAGCTTCATAGAAAAATAACAGCTACAGTAAGAAAAGAAGAATCCAAGAAAGAATTCTGATCTGAATTTGTTCATTTTTCCTATAGATTGGGCTTGCTATATGTATACCATGGAAGACCTTAGCAACAGAGACGAGATCTGAGACCACTGCTGTTCCTTATGTAATGGCTTATTCTAGAACTTAACATCCCTTCTCCTTCTGCACTACAAGCCATGTTTCCTGAAGATGGCATATGCCATTTTCAGGCAATTATCCAGCCACCATACCTCAACCAACAACGCAGGGCATCACAATACACAGTGATTTGCAAAGAGTTTTTGGCAAATGGTCATCAGTTGGCTTTCCCAATGGTACCTGCTGTAGTTTTGGTGAGAACAGTAGTCACGGAAGGTCTCTATTTACAGTTGCACTATTTTATCTTTTTCTTTCACCTGATTTATTCATCACCACATTTTCTGAGCTGTAAAACTCAGGGGATTGATACTATGCTGCAGGCTTGGGATAGCCAAGTGATCTTAGAATTTTATATTATAGGGGATTGATACTATGCTGCAGGCTTGGGATAGCCAAGTGATCTTAGAATTTTATATTAATGGGGTGTTTTCCTAGATGTCTTATGGATCTTACCCCAGAATGTGTTTGCTACTTCAGTATAGATAATTGACAATTACACTCAGAATGATGTGGCCACCTTCATTTGGAACCTCACTACCTCCAGATCTCACTAACTAGATGAGTATAGTCTGATCAGGTATCATATGGGAAAGACTTCTTTATATGCTAATGATATTTCTCAATCCTTATAGCATATTAGTGGAAGGCTTTATAAACACTGGATTCTCAATCTGCAACTTTCTGTAAAGCCTTTAAACATTGTTGACAATTGATCACTAAATACAATTAACAGCTCTCATGCCAACAAAAAAGTCCAACTGTCCATGGTGCAAGACAATGTAGAGGCTGATAGAGGACTGCAGACATACTTGACATGCATCTGCACACATAGCAGATTGCATCCAGCAAAAGTCAGGCTCAGGCAGCAATCAACACTGGCACCTTGCCAGCGCCTCCATGTCATGACACTCCACAAGCAGTGGCCTTTCTGACCATATAAAAGCAAGAGAACTGCCTCTACAAAGAAATCTCTAATTTAGGAGTAAGAAAATGTGCTGTAAACTTTCAGAAAAGATAAAAAACACCAAGAAAAGTAAATAGGAGAAAATTAAGCAAAACAGAGCATGTACAGTTTATATTCAGATGAAATGAATGTATGTGGAATAAGATTCAATGTCTTCAGTGGATTTCTCTACGGGTCTGACCTTGCAGGAATGCTAGCATTCCATCTTTACTACTTGCAAGCCTATGGGCCAAACATTTAAATTGCCAGATCCTAATTTTACTGCAATTCCCGTGTTGTATGAACTTTAAACTCCAGTTGCCCCAGCCCAGTAATAAGAAGAAAATCCGTGCTTCATTTTAGAAGTTCCCAGCTCTCACAGATTTGAAGAAAGGAAGAAGAAATGTAACTCAAATGCCCTAAAACATCTGAGACCAGAAAACAAAACCAAATACAGTTTATTTGAAAATCATTGTATTTAAGTCAGTTATTATTTTTGCCTGTGCCACACTTGGTTTTATAAGTTTTGTATGCTACACAGGAAATTTTAATCTGTGCCCTGGAGAGCTTTGAAACAGCTAGATTATAAACAGAAATATCTGTACCTCACAAACCCTATGAAGGTTCGACGTGCAGTCTCCTTGTACCTTCTACCCTTTTCTTTACAAGAAAAGTTACCTGATTATTGAGGCTTACAGTTTAGAGGAAAATCAACACAAAGCCTTCCTCCACAAAGTTATTTGGTTTCCTTCTTTTCAGTCATTTAGAATTTTAAAACAAATATTACATTTGTTTTCTACCTATGCCAGGAAAACGTATTTTTACTTCAATGATGTACAGAGTCTGAATATATATATATACATCCACACATATAAGCCACTTCTTTGTCTCCAGAGTAAAATTTGGATTATAGGCTCCTATTTCTGTGCATTCTGAAACCATAGGCTACTTTTCACATCAGAATTAAAAATAGATTTGACTTTGTTTCTCTTCTCACCTTGAATGTGCTGTTTTAGTTAAGGGAACAGTACATTTAAAAGAAAGACACAGCCTAATATGATTGCCCTTGATATAAGCTGTCTCCTCAATGAGAAGCTGAGTTTACACACCTAGCTTTAATTATAATGCTGACGTGAATAAAGAAGAATCTTAACAAGTTACTTTTTTTTTTTTTTCTATTTTTTAATTATTTTACTTCTTAAAGCCAAGAATTTTCTTCTCTTTTGCAGAATGAATATATGGTAGAGCAGCATTACTGCATTACTGGCTTCGTTCTTAATAGTTGTTTTTCCTTTTTTTTTTTTTTTTTTTTTAATTGCTATCTCTTCCTTCCTTCCATCCAACTAGAAAGTATTTGAACCTCTATTTCACACTGTGACTAGCATGGAAATAACAGACTCTCTGGGATTACTATTTGTCTTTCTCCTCTCCACAAGTTAGTAAAATAGATGTTGATCACCAGATTTTTGCCTGTAGCTTCACAACATGGCACTGGTACCTGTTTTTCATTATAACAGATTGAAAGAACCTGGGAAAAGTTCTTTTCACAATAAAAACAGACTTCTTAGGTGGTCTTTTGCTGTTGCATAAAAATAAGTAATTTTATTAGCTTAAATTTTGAGTCTGCTGCAGTGAATTTCATCATGGAAATCTGTCACAGATCTTAATCTTAGGCAGCCTTAGCATCTGCCACTAATCCTGTATTTTATTGTTTCAGTTTTATCTTCCCTGACCTTGGCATGGAGAGGGTTTACACTGCACACTGAAGACACTTATTTTGAACTTACTCCAGTCTTTTTAGAGCTGAGCCTGGCTGCTGGTAATTCTCTGCTAATACTCCCAAAGGCATTACTGTGGACACTGACATTAGGCATGCTCCCAAAGAAGAACTGCTGTTTTTGTAACTCAAAAAATGCAAAAATATGTATGTGATTCCAACTGAAAGCAAAGATTTTCAAATGAAAATGGTAGGAAACAATTCCAAACCATTTGCAATAATTCCTTTCTTTTAATTGCTGCTTTCACAAACTACAGTTTCAATCAAGATCCCCAAATAATTTTCATGCAGATGTTGTTGTATATGTGGACCTGAATGACCTATCATACAAGTGATAAGGAAAGTTTATTATGACAGATGTAAACTTAGCCTTTTATACTGCACTGTCTCATTTAGACGGATCTGCCAACCTTCCAAGCATGAGTGGTAAACATGGATATAACACAAGTGATGTAAAATCAGGCATGAGCTTCTTGAATCCTTACTACCAACATCTCATGTAGTTTACCTGCATTGACCTCGATCACACTTTCTCCCATAGTCTTATTCTTTGCAGACATTTTGGACATCATTGTGAAAGTCATTGGTACAAGGTTTAATCTATTCTGACATCAGTCATGAGTTTGCTGTTTTTATTTCTGCTTGCTGTGATTTTTCAAACTACACTAAAGATCTTCTTAACAACCCATAGAAAATTTCTATGTTGTTTCACATTTTTTTAACTAAACATTTTAAGCACTTATCCGTATAGGCAAGCTAAGCTAACACTTGTGGATGTAAGTCAACGTCTGAGTTAATGAATGCTGTGTCAAGCCTCATGTGAAGTCCTGCTAAAAGCTTAAATTAATCTCAAGACCACACTAATGATAACATGCACAGCCTGAAAACTGGATCTGTCTCACAGCTGGCCTGTTCAGTGCCTACGAAGAAGTTTCTATCATTGTTCATTGGGACTACGCATGGCAGCAAAGGAACAGCCCAGTGCAATGATAACTATGATGCTCACATCACAACTATACATAATAGCTGCATTCACAAAATGAACTGAATTACTCTGTCAATTCTTCAGAGCATCTAAATCTACAAATAAACAATTATTTTTATTAGGGCATATTCCGAGAATCTGGTAGACTGATATACGTTAAAGTCTGAAAAGTGTTAGTCTATTCACCTTATTGCCTAATGATGGAGAAAAAGGCACTAGACAGGTCCAGACCTTATTATGTAACAGATCAAATTCCTAGACAGCAACCCAGAAGACCTATTCTCCATAATTTCCTAACTCTCTGAAGCGTCTAAAATGAATAATTGCCTTCATGTTCTGACAAATTCTTTGTTCACCTAAATCTCCTCATCTCAGATCTTCCATTTCCTCTAACTGCAAATGGATATGCCAAAGGATACCACTGCTGCCATTGCAGCTGCATGCCCCATTCTTTTCAGTGCTTGTCATCCATTCAGGGAAAGGTGGAGCACATTAAAAGTTGGGAAACAGAAGAAACAAGATAGGATCTGGTACTTACATTTTCCTGTCAGAACCTTGCTCATTACTCAGGCTTTCTAACTTGTCTTTTTGGGATATCTTTCCCATTGACAGTAGATAGTGGATGATTCAAATGAATCTTCACACTGAAATTAAGAAACCTATTTCAGTGTGCTGGATCTGTCTCTAATATTTTTTTTTTTGTAGGAAAAGATGTTCTTGTGTTTTTGTTTTGTTTTCTTTTCTTTTTTACACATACATACTTTCTGTGCTCCCTGATAGGAAATTATGTTCAGTGTGCCCAAAAATACTTGAAGAGATTGAGAAATTTTAAATGGCCGTATCATTTTTTTATTATTATTTTTTTTTTTCCAAAGTTACTTTGTTATTGTGGTGGGTTGACCAACTATGGCCAACAGCCAAGCATATACACATACCTACTTGCTCCCACCACCACTGTCCCACTGGATGAGAAAGAAAATTGGAAGAACAAAAGTAGGAAAACTGGTATGTAAAGATAAAAAACAGTTTAATAGGTGAAAAAGAAGAAGAAAAAAAAACAATGGAAAGGAAATTACTCACCACCTCCCACAAGCAGACTCATGCTCAGCCATTTTTCAAGCAATGGACACTTTAGAAGCCAAACCTCCACGTTTTTCCATCCTCTGCCTCATTTTTTGTTAGTGAGCACAACATCATATGTTATGGAATATCCCTTTGGTCTATTCAGTTCACCTGTTTTGGTGTGTCCCCTCCCAGACTCTTGCCCACCCCAAGCATATTCACCGGGGGCGCGGAGAGGGAAAAAGAAAAAGCTTGATGTTGTGCAGGCACTGTTCAGCAGCAGCCAGAACAGTGGTGTGTTATGAACAGTCTTAGCCACAAATGCAAACCACAGGATCAGACAGGCTGCTACAAACAAAGTTAACTTCTTCCTGTCCAGCCCCAGGACAGTTATTAAAAATGTCCAGCAAATGTAAATTTTGGAATACTCATTCACTGAAATTAATTAGTTTTACTATAAATGCTAACATACTTGTGTCTGGGAATTTTGATTTTCTCCTTGTTTGTATTAAGCTTTTATAATCTGCATGTTGTCAGCTCCTTTTCGATTGCACCCATGTAGCTTGTGAGAAGTTAGCCACTGTTTGTAGACTACTTTTTAATTTTCAGAGTATTCAAAATTCATCATATAATATATTATAGTACAGTAGAAATAATAGTATGGTAGTCAATAGATCTGACTTTGTCAGACTAAAAGTCACTTTAATCTCACCTGCTGAAAAGGAGTTTCACAGATATAGCTCCATGTTTCAAAACTCTCTATCATGTCAGCAATTGTCAGGCAGTGCCTGGGAAACCAGGCACCAGACTTTTCAAATGCAACTGAACAGAAACTAGCAGTAATGATCACTTGCCACAGGATGGTGTTTAGCTTGGGTTTTGTTTGCTGTCATTTGCACAATTATGGCAGTGGAAGGAAAAGTCAATAGTATATAATTCCTAATGGAAGGTTTAGCTTGTTTTTAACTATCGTATTTCCAAAGCTGTTGTAAAGAATGATTGGGTGAAATGAAGGAACTGAGACAATGAATAGCATGGCATGCCATTTCTCATTTCTTCCCCTTTAGTAAAATGAGCTATGTTCTAAAAATTCCTCTTTCTGCTCTTCTCTGTTCATATCCACACTAGTTATAACAGGGTTGTTTGTTTGTTTATTTTATTTTATTTTTCTCTTATTTATTTTAATCACCTAATTGCATACGTGTTTTTCTACAGGAATCTAAAAAGTAATATCATATGAAATATTGTAGCTAAAAATACAGTGGTTCCACATGAAATTGTTTTTTGATAAGATAGCCTCTATCTGTTCAGTCCACAGGAAATTATGTTAGCAGAAATTCTCTTAGGACAGAGAACCATTTTTTGTAACTTCTACTAAACAATGTCTTATGCTTATTTTAATAGGCAATTATATCAAATAAATAAATCCTGACTTATTAGTGTTCATAGTTCCTGTGCAATAAAAATGTCCTAACTAATTTTTACACTGTTTTATAAAGGGTATTTCTCAGGTGGCATATTTTCCTTTCAAGCAAGTCTGGCTCTTGCATTCAATCTGCCATGGCCCTAAAAACTCTCCTGTTGCTGTAATACAATGTCCTATAAATCCACAATGGTAAACTAGTTAAAGCAGACTAGATGCTGTGCTACTTCTAGAATTTTTCTTCTGCTACCTCATAAATTCTAACCATTCAGATTACAGCCTAATAAGAAACAGAATTATATTAAAGTCTAGATTGGTAACTAAATTATGTAGGGAAAAAAGAGAAAAAGAAAAAAAAAAAAGAAAAAAAAAAAAGGGAGAAACTCTGGCTGGTTCAAAGAAGTAGAAACTGTAATTAAGCTACATCTGTTTTATAGATCTCACCAAAGAAAGCACAGAAAACATTAAGAATATGAAATGTTACAATAGTAAACACATCAACATAAAGGACAATTTGTTACAAGATTAAATTAGCTAGCATTAGTAAGTCACTGATCTCTCTCACTCTGCATACTGGATGTTTTATCACAAATCAGACACCAACCAAACCACTAAGATGTCTTCAGCTACTTAAGGCTTAAAGACACCTGTCAGTATGGACATTAATGCAGGAAGAGTACATCCACACCCTCTGTATTTTGAAGCACCATTTGTATTGAAATGCTCCAATTCTTACTGGAGGAAGAGGCTGGGATAATTCACATGGTATGGTTCACATTTGGTGTCTGGAAGAAAGGGAAAAGAGCATCATGACTTCACACGTATGTTTTTATTGGATACCCTTGGGTAAAATGAGCAAAGGACATGATAAAAGCAAGTTTTGTGTGGAGGTAGGAAGTCATGATGCTTGAGGTCTCCTGAATATCAGCTACTGGGAAATGGCTAAAATTAAGATGGCTAAGAAGTTTTTCCAGGATGACCAAGTTACTGAAGAATCTCTATCAAGAGAACTTAAGCCACTGTGTTTTCAATTCTAACCACTGTTATGAATTAGGGACTGCTTTAAGCCAGTGCAAGTGCAATATTGAATATTCTACTAAAATTCATGTGCTACACCCTGTCAGATCCATTTGTCTGTTATTTGGCAGCTGGAGGAAAACTCTGCACACTCTCTGCAGTTTAAAACTTCATGTAAGAATATGAACGTACATATGGAGTAGAGATTATGGAGTAGAGAATCAGTTGCCTTCGAGAAAATTTGCAATTGTTTTCAATATCTTCAAGAAACTGTCAGCTGGGTAGATCAATTATGTATCTGCTTTGAAATTAAATTTTGTTTAAAGACCGCTTCCTGACTTGAAGGATTTCAAGATCGTTTTAAAGGCACTTTTATGATTAGTGAGAGTGTGAAAAAGACAAAGTAATAAATAAATGAGATGTTGTTATTTGAAAACAAAAACAAAACCTAGTAATGCTTACCTTATTCTTTGCTAAGGCTTTAATCTATGCTGTATGTTTATGTTTTCACATAAACCAATCCAAGAAAAATATACCTTCACTTCCACAGACAAAAGAATAAACGTACAGGAACGAAAGGACTGTGGGGTGTCTGTGGTGCATTTTTTTTTTTTTTTTTTTTGTTGGTTGTGGGGGTAGCAGGCTACATTGTGATCTATCATTACTCCATTCTTTTAGCTCCTCTAACTTTGTAAATGTAGATACAAGAAATAGCTAAGAGGCAGCAGGTACCCTAACTAAAATTCAAGTAGTTAAATAAACTCCTTTCAACAGATATGTAAATACCTAACCTAAATTTATCTACAATAGCATGTTTCCCTTTCATAGTGTGGTCTAAGGGAAAAAAAAAAAAAAAAAAAAAAGGATGTTTTAAATTCCTTGAGTAACACATCCAGTTATGTAATTAATGTTTTGTTGCCCTAAGGACAATGATTCGTGCTGTTAAGTCCTGGCAGTGATGTGCAACACTAAATTGCAATATTCATTATTATTTAATTAACTACATCATCAACCACAAAAACATGACAAATTTAAAGAAAAAATCTCATAATGCACTTATTTTATTTACAATTTACATCACATAATTGTTATCATCTTCCTCAGTTCATCTGAGGACTCTATATAGAAATACACCCTCATATCCAAATAGAGCTGCAATACTAGTTCTAGTCACACTTTACTGAAAAATTATTTGTGCTTCCTTTTTTTCCCCCTTTCCTCAGCAGAATGAGCAGGTTTATTGCCAAAGTAAGCCTTTATCATGTTTTTTTTAAAAAAAATTAAAAAATTAAGGAGGAGTATATTAAGTCTTCTTTATAATTAAAGTTAGGGCAGTTGAAATCTAAAGCACGAAGAAAAAAGCTAACGTTAAGGTTTAGAAATGTACTCAATAACATTTTTTTTTTTTTCTGAGTCTTCACTAATCACACAACCCAATTTACAGAAGGCAAGGGCAGGAACTGGGAGAATGAAGAACCACCCACTGTAGGAGATCAGGTTTGAGACCATCTAAGCAACTTGAAGGTGCACAAGCCCATGGGACCTGATGAGATGCACCTGAGGGTCCCGACGGAACAGGAGGATGAAGTTGCTAAGCCACTGTCTATTAAATCTGAGAAGTCCCGGCAGTCTGGTGAAGTTCCCACTGACAGGAAGAGGGGAAATATAACCCCCATTATTAAAACAGGAAAAAAGGAAGACGCGGGGAACTACAGGCCAGCCAGTCTCACCTCTGTGCCCAGCAGTATCTTGGAACAGATCCTCTTGGAAGCTGTGCTAAGGCACAAAGAGGTGATTCATGGCTTCAGTAAGGGCAAATAATGTCTGAAGAATTTTTTGGCCTTTTACGACAGGGTTACAGCACTGATGGATAAAGGAGAGCAACTGACATCATCTACCTGGACTTGTGCAAAGCATTTGACATTGTCCTGCACTACATCCTTGTCTTTAAGTCGAAGACGTGGATTTGATGGATGGGCCATCAGGTAGATAAGGAAATGGCTGCATGTTTGCACTCAAAGAGCTGTGGTCAACAGCTTGATGTCCCAGTAGAGACCAGTGAAAAGTGGCACTCCTCAGGGGTTGGTATTGGGACTAGCACTATTTAACATCTTTGCTGGTAATGTGGACAGTGAGATTGAATGCACCAGCAAGTTTGCCAATGACACCAAGCTGTGTGGTATAATTGACACATTGAAGGGAAGAGATACCATCCAGAGGGACCTGCACAGGTTTAAGAGGTCGGCCCATGTCAACCTTATTCCACGTGCAAGGCCATGTGCAAGGTCCTGCACCTGGGCTGGGGCAATCCCAAACAGAAATGAAGGCTGAATGAAGAATGGATTGAGAGCAGACCTGAGGAGAAGGATCTGAGGGTGGTGGTTGCTGAGAGCCTTGACATGAACCAGCAATGTGTGCTTGCAGCCCAGAAAGCCAGCCATACCCTGGGCTGCATCAAAAGAAGAGTGGCCAGCAGGGTGAGGGTGGTGATTCTCCCCCTCTGCTCTGCTTTCATGAGAACCCCCTGGAATACCACATTGAGCTTTGGGGCCTGCAGCATAAGAAAGACAGGAACCTGCTAGAGTGCATCCAGAGGAGGGCCATGAAGACAATGAGAGGGCTGAAGCACCTCTCCTATGAAGACAGGCTGAGGGAGTTGGGGTTGTTTGGCCTGGAGAAGAGAAGGCTCTGAGGAGACCTAACAGCAACCTTCCAGTACCTAAGGGGGCCTAAAGGAAAGATGGGGAGGGATAAGGAAGTGCAGTGACAGAAAAAGGGGTAACAGTTTTAAACTAAAAATGGATAGGTCTAGATTAGATATTCAGAAGAAATTCTTCACTATGAGGGTGGTTAGACACCAGATCTGGTCGCCCAGAGAAGCTGTGGATGCTCCCTTCTTGGAAGTGCTCAAGGTCAGGCTGGAAGGGGCTTTGGCCAACCTGATCTAGCAGAGTAAAGTGGGTGGAACTAGATGATCTTTAAGGTCCCTCACAACCCAAACTATTCTATAAAACAACTTCTTAGTCACTTTAATTTCCTCTGTTTTGAACTATGTTCAAACAATAAAGAAGAAAAAAAAAGCCAAAATAAAGCCCTTAAGTAATAAATAAAATACTGTTCTTCTAAGATTATATTCTAAGAAAGCAGGTATAAAGAAATGTAGCATATCTATAAAAGTTATTTGCACTCTTACATGGTGCTGTGGGCATGGTTTGTATTGTAAAATACTCAAGGCCAATATGTGCAGCTTCAACTTCAGACCTTGTGCAGATTTCTAGCATCACTGAATTTCACCAAAGTGATCACAGATCAGGTTTGAATCACAGCCTGTGTTACAATCAAATTTTGCTGTAAGCACCTTTACCTTGTCACTATGGTACCTTCATATTAAATTCAGCATTTATTTTATTGGGAAATAAAAAAGAAAAATGCACTCTTTGCCTTTGAACTGATAAAATACTGTTTACCTGAGTTACTGATGCCAAAATACTTTCAGCCTCTCAAAATATTTTGTCTGCTTCCTAGTGTCTTGGGGAGCATGTATTCTTCCCTGTTTTGCAAAGATTAAAATGAAAACTTTTCAGTGCCATTCCTGAAGCATACATTAATGTACATGGAAGTAGCATGCTTTTATGAGTTACGGAGGTTTCCAGACATGTTGTTAGTCATGCTATTAAGTAAACCTATGCTAATAATGAGCATGCAATAATTTGTTAATTCATGGATTGTCTGATAGCTGGGCATTAGTAAACTTGTACTAAATATGTAGTTTGTATTAGTAAACAGAACAGGTCAACTGCTGTTGATCACAGTGATGATGAAATCATTATATCTATTGCCAATGACCAGAGCACTATATAGGATGTTCCTTACTATGAAGTAGCACAGAACTGGTATATGCTCCGGGTAAATTCTGGAAATCAAAATACTAACTTATAACTAAGCCCACCATTTTTAGTTGGAAAGTACAACTGGTATATTAAAAACAGTGTCTCCTACTGCAATAATTGCATGCCCTGGGTGGGTCAGAACCCCTCGACTAATTAAGGAAAAATTATTTACCTGGGTAACATACCGCTTACTGCCTCTGTTTTCCTCTGGTTGTATCAAAGTTTTCATTTCACAGATAACAAAATTTAATCTGTCCAGTTACCAAATAAAGGAAATTGAAAACCTAACCCAAATGTATAAATTAGGATAGGATAGGATATATATTCGATATATAGAGCTCTAACTGCTCAATCCTCAAAATCTTTCAGAGCCTTGAAATAAATCCACGTGCACCCAACGTCCAACCCAACTTGACTGCTCCTAATTTATTCCAGATGCTTGCAAATAATATTTTATTTTGTCCATCTCCTTTCCTTCACATTCAAGAAAAGGGTTTGGGGAAAGAAACCACTGCATTATGCCGACTGAGATCCCACAAGAACACTGAAATGCTGACAAGACTCTGAATGCTTTAATGTGCTGACTCAAACATTCATCACACTTGCTGATGAAGACAGTTTCAGAAGACAAAGTAACCATTACAACATTCACATGGCAGGTAATCTGTTTCAAGTTTTATAACATGCATTGCATTGTTTTTATTCTGGCAAGTCAGTTGATCTTCTAACAAATTTATGACTTGTTTGTTGATCTCAATTGCTCAGAACTTGTGATTAATTTTGTGCTTAGTTCTTAGTCTTAAAACCGCATGAATATAGAACATTTAAACACTTGACATATACTGGTGTAACTTCATTTCCTTCCTCTTTTTGACAGGTTTTATCACGTGAGAAAACATTTGAGGCCATAATGATGAACTATTACGAGACGTAAAAAAGTTATTTAGAACCCTATCTTCTTTTTGCTTCAATATTATTTAAAAGCAAAAAAGGGGCAATAATACTTTGTTGGATCACAGAGCTTCTCTAAAGTATATAAGCATGTGAACCTGTGGATCCTTATGGAATTCAATTAAGGTTCCACAAAACATGGACACCTTACCATAGGCTTCTTGTAGCAAAGTCGCTATGACAGGTTTCAGCAGGACTTACTCAACTATGGAAAAGCTGGATCAGACTTTGTATGAAAATTTAAACCTAGCTGAAGTCACTGGGAATGTTTGTATCATCTTCAAAAAGGTCCAGTAGAGGAATGAAATCCAGTACATGTCTCTCAAGTGGTACAAAGATATAAATACTGTATTTCATTTCAGAAAAAAAAAAAAATAAATAAAGGTGATTCCCTCTGTAAGACAGAAAAATGCACATTGATGATATATAGGGTGCTACTCTAAACTAATTTTAATAGCAAATTTTATCTGATCTCAGCTCAGAATTTAGGATAAAGAAGTCCATTTCCACAGCTTGCTGTACTAAAAGAATTCTGAACATCGACTCTATGTTGTACGTTTGTTCACAGAATAAAGTCATCAGAGCACAGAAGTATCTGCAAGGCACAGCTTCTGTATATAACCAATGTCTTTTAAAGCCACTTAATATTTACCATCAAAAAGCAGCAACAAATTATCATCATGCTTCCATCCAAAAAAAAATTTAAAAAATCTGCAATGAGGGAAGATCTGCAATTAGACTTCATTTGTATTTTGAAGAGAGAGTTGAGACTCTTATAAACAGTACCAAAGAGACAAGATCTGGGTGGAATAATCTTAAGTTATTTCTTCCAAATATAACACAAACATGTATGTATTCCACAATAGAAGATTTAAGGTCATTTAATGTTGTGGATTTATTCTAAACTGGAATTACTATTATTATTTGTCAGAAGCAGTATTTACACACACACACAAAAAAAAGATAAACAAAAAATTTAAGATAAAGAAAAGTCTCTGCAAAGAAAATGATCTTAAAAGATCTTGAGTGAGTTCTCTTGACTTTTTCACCTTGTTCTAATGGATTAAATATGTAAGAAAAATAAATTGGCTAGAATTTAAATAGTCCAGACTATTCTAATTGCCTGCTCCAAAAAAGTGCCCTTTCACTAATGTCTTTGTATTTGTTTTATCTGAGTGTATTTAGTCTTCCCTCTATCTAAATAAGGAAAGAGCAGAGCAATTTTAAGGAAGAAAATCTTAAAAATATAAATGCATAGGAATGAGCAAGTACTAATGAAACCCGCTTCAGGGTTAACCTAAAGTACACATGTAACAAGTGAAGCCACTCTACCTCTCTAATTAATTTTTTAAATCAACTAGGCTTAATATATTGGTCAATCCCTTAAGATTTTAAAGTCACCTTCTAACTCTAATTGTGAAGGATTATTTACTCTGTTGCTTCCCCTCTGTTTAGAGCATGATAAATTATTCACTTCATAGTCACCATAAAAATGTAGCAAAGGTGATTAAAATCTGGGAAACCGAAGAGTTTTCAATGGAATTGCAGTGGAATAGATTACTTCTTTGGGGATAAAAAAGCAAGTAAATTGTTGCAATTGTCATTACAGTATAGATTAGTACCCTATTTAAAGGTTAACTTGAGTTTTTTTTTTTTTTTTTTTTTTCATAAAAAGTATGCAGCTTGGAATTGACTTCCTAATTAAGGCATTAAGACCTCAATGTCACTCTGTAGTACGGCATTTCTGTATTTGACATGTATTTGGCAATATATGTCAAATGTCATAAGATTTACATGTTTTCTAATTCATGTGCCTGGTCCTAGGCTGCCTAATATTGGTTGCGATAGAAAGTTGAGAGAGTCAAGAAAATTCTGTACATATCTCAAAATCTAGAGGATTGAAGAGAGTATGAAATTATGTAGCTTTTAACAAGAGGGCAGCATATGAGAAAGCCAATTGTAATCAGATATCTGTCATACTTACTTGGATGGTTTTACAACACTACTGAATAAACAGCTGGCTCAACACTTCTAAAAAGTGTGGACAAAATTGAAATTTTGCCATACGTACAATTTCATCTTTATCCTTTCAGTGACATCAAAATAGCTATGGAGAAAGGACTAGCAGGGAGAGCCAGCTGAGATTAACATAGTTTTAGTGGGCTATGACATGTTTCAGTGAGATTTGAGTATGCCAGGTGAGTAAAACTCCATTCACATAGGATACCTTCCAGTATAAATTCAGGGAGGCTTTTATTTCTAGATCCCTTGCTGGTGCTCAGCTTTCTATTCTCTCCTGAGTTTTCTCCAAATGTTCCCACTTCCACGCCTGTGTCCCTATGCTCTCTAAGGTAACATCTCAGAGCAGCTGTTGCTGCAAGGATCAGTCATGATTCATGTCTTCAACCACATCATATGTCCTTTTGACCTCTTCTCTTATTGAAGGTGTAGAGCACACCTTTCAGAGCTGAACCCAGTCCTGAAGGCTACAACAGGAACGGGGACTGCCTTACCAGATTCTGCAGCAACTGTAACATCAAGAACACAATTCCAGCCACATCTGGGGATAGAAGAGGGACCTTTTAACCACTAACTCCCTAGAAACTGCTTAGGTGCTGGCAAGTGTTTCTTTACATGCTTGTTTAGGCATATCTTCTGAGGAAGCAAGTGTCCACAGAATGAAAAAAGATGACTTCTTTACAAGTTAAAAAATTGCCTTTGTTCTTCTTTGGTTTCTCTACTTTTATGGTGTGTCACCTGGGAAACTTTAATCACACAAGCAAAGATCAAACAGATTATTTCTCTTAATAACTTGTCCTGGCATTTTGCTATGCCTAACAATTTTTTTAAGCTGCAGTCATGAATGCATTCTTTGAATAAATGTGATGCTTTCTCCCAGGGACTGAAATGCTCTGTTTACCTGTAGGGCCCAGGAGCATCAAAGAAAACTTTTGGAGAAAACTGGGAGTTGGCTGATTACCCACATACAGTAAGTATTAAAAAGGATGGAAAAGAGAAAAAAGAGATATCTGAAATACCAGACAAAGGAGTTACATCTTTCTGTGGACACTTTTTCAGAAACTGTCTACAGTGAAATGGTAGGATATAGCATTTAGTGATTGCAGATGCAGGCACTTTTGCTTGTGAGGAAAGACTGAAAGAAGTGGAGTCACTTCTCTAGAAGGCGTGATGGTAATTTATAAGCATTAGATACTTCAAAGTAAGGAAATAAATTGTTCTTGTCCCATCTCCAGTGGCATTGTAAATCCTTCCTACTCCTTCAGCGTGATTATTTGTAAAGTTTTTTCTAATGATAAGTAAGCACTGGTGTATGCTGGTACACAGGTATAGAATCTATGTTATCAGAAGCTTTGAAGAATGCTATATATCACAGAATCACAGAATCACAGAATAGTCTAGGTTGGAAGAGACCTCCAAGAGCACCGAGTCCAACCTCTGACCTAACGCTAACAAATCTTCCACTAAACCATATCCCTAAGCTCTACATCTAAACGTCTTTTAAAGACCTCCAGGGATGGTGACTCAACCACTTCCCTGGACAGCCTATTCCAGTGACTAACAACCCGTTCAGTAAAGAAGTTCTTCCTAATATCCAACCTAAACCTCCCCTGGTGCAACTTTAGCCCATTCCCCCTTGTCCTGTCACAAGGCACATGGGAGAACAGACCAACCGCCACCTCGCTACAGCCTCCCTTCAGGTACCTGTAGAGTGCAATAAGGTCACCCCTGAGCCTCCTCTTCTCCAGGCTAAACAGTCCCAGCTCCCTCAGCCGCTCCTCCTAAGACTTGTTCTTCAGACCCTTCACCAGCTTCATAGCCCTTCTCTGGACTCGATCAAGCACCTCCATGTCCTTCTTGTAGCGAGGGGCCCAAAACTGAACGCAGTCCTCGACGTGCGGCCTCACCAGAGCTGAGTACGGGGGACAATCACTTCCCTGGAGCTGCTGGCCACGCTGTTTCTTATGCAAGCCAGGATGCTGCTGGCCTTCTTGGCCACCTGAGCACAGTGCTGGCTCATATTCAGCCGACTGTCAACCAATACTCCCAGGTCCTTCTCTGCCAGGCAGCTTTCTATCCACACATCTCCCAGTCTGTAGCTCTTTTTGGGGTTGTTGTACCCCAGGAGCAGGACCCAGCACTTGGCCTTGTTGAACTTCATACCGTTGGCCTCGGCCCATCGGTGCAGCCTATCCAGATCCTCCTGCAGAGCCTTCCTACCCTCAAGCAGATCGACACACACACCTAACTTGGTGTCGTCTGCAAACTTGCTGAGGGTGCACTCACTCCCCTCGTCCAGATCATCGATGAAGATGTTAAAGAGGACTGGTCCCAGTACTGAGCCCTGGGGGACTCCACTAGTGACCGGCCTCCAACTGGATTTGACTCCATTCACCACAACTCTCTGGGCCAGGCCATCCAGCCAGCTCTTAACCCAACGAAGTGTACGCCAGACCAAGCCAAGAGCAGCCAGTTTCCTGAGGAGAATGCTGTGGGGAACGGTGTCAAATGCCTTACTGAAGTCAAGGTAGACCGCGTCCACAGCCTTTCCCTCATCCACTAAACATGTCACCTTGTCATAGAAGGAGATCAGGTTCGTCAAGCAGGACCTGCCCTTCATAAACCCATGCTGACTAGGCCTGATCACCTACAGGGCGACAATCACTTCGCTAGCCCTGCTGGCCACAGTTTCTTATGCAAGCCAGGATGCTGTTGGCCTTCTTGGCCACCTGAGCACACTGCTGGTTCCTATTCAGCCGACTATCAACCAATATTCTCAGGTCCTTCTCTGCCTGGCAGCTTTCTAATCATTCATCTCCCAGCCTGCAGCACTGCTTGGGATTGTTGTGCCCCAGGTGCAGGACCTGGCACTTGGCCTTGTTGAACTTCATACAGTTGGCTTCAGCCCATCGGTCCAGCCTATCCAGATCATCCTGCAGAGCTTTCCTACCCTCGAGTAGATCTACACATGCACCTCACTTGATGTCATCTGCAAACTTAGGGTGCCCTCAATCCCTTCATCCAGATCATCGATAACGTCGCTTCAGATGTTGTTTTTCCAAAGCTTATATTAAATTACCCCAAATATTTAGAGGTTTGACTTGAAGTTTCTTACTGTGCTCTTTCCAGAAAGACATCCATTCTCTCTCTCTCTTTCTTTCTTTCTCTCTTTCTTTCTCTTTCTTTCTTTCTTTCTTTTTCTTTCTTTCTTTCTTTCTTTCTTTCTTTCTTTCTTTCTTTCTTTCTTTCTTTCTTTCTTTCTTTCTTTCTTTCTTTCTTTCTTTCTTTCT
>NC_048894.1:74572794-74595387 GCF_011077185.1 Oxyura jamaicensis
ACTTTCTTTCTTTCCTTCCTTCCTTCCTTCCTTCCTTCCTTCCTTCCTTCCTTCCTTCCTTCCTTCCTTCCTTCCTTCCTTCCTTCCTTCCTTCCTTCCTTTCCTTCTCTCTTTCTTTCTCTCTTTTTCTTTCTCTCTCTCTCTTTCTCTCTCTTTCTCGCTCTCAAAATTTCAAGTCAGGAGCTTCCAGGGTTTTATGTTTGTGTACCTCTCAAAGCATTATGAGTATTCATTTAAAAGTTGTTTAGAATTGCTAACACAGAAGGATGGTAGAATTAATGGACTCAAAGTGTAAATGCTTTCTCCCAGCTCTTTATCTGTAAGTATTCTGAAACTACACTCTTCATCAAAGAGAAACTGAGAAACAATCAAGTAATAGCATTGACAAATTCAGTAAAGAAAATAAAATCAAGAAATTTCCTGTACAGAGTACAAAACATATCCTAGCTTTGTAGCATAAAAATTACTCTCAATAAATGTTTGTTTAAGCAGGATAATATTTCCATGCTTTCATTACAGAAAACCCACACTTAGCAAACTTTACTAAAATAATGTGAACTTGCATATAAACAAGGCTGCTAGTGAAGTTTGAATAAGCAAAGAGGTGCTGGATGTTCAGATAAGAAATTAGTATGTTTTTGATTATGATAATTTCCTCATTTTTTCAATTAAAAAAAAAAATACCATAAAAGGTTTATGCCGTCTATTAGTGTGTCAGTTCCACAGTCTTACCTCATAAATTTTAAATGTCACTGAGACTGGAATGAAAGCCCTGACCTTATATTGTGGTTAAGGCTGAATGCTATGAATGTGTACAGTTCCAGAAAAATAAAGAGTTTTATTATACACAGGGAGGGAATATTTTATCTTTAAATTTTGTTTGATTGTAGGCCTTTGTGGGGAATGACTCCACAGCAAAAAGTGTAATCTCCAATCTGAGGTCTTTTACTGTCACTGTCCTCTGGATTATAACTGTGTGGTACAGTATAAAGATACCCATTTTAACTCTAAAAATTTGGTGTAGACAGAAGACTGTTGGCCTAAAGCATATTTTTGCATAGAAAAATTATCTCTGTAAACTACTGTATTTTACACCATTGGGTTTCTAAAAACCTGAAAAGAGCTCCTTTTACTACTCCAACTGTGGATAGTTATTGCTTCATATTGTGGACATTTCAGTAACTATTGATTTCAGGTGTTGTTCAGATATGGTGGGCTGTTAAGTTTATTGTCTGGACAGTATCAGTGGACCTAGTCAAAAAGTACATGACATTACACTGTTGGAAGTAAAAATCTTTAACTTAGGAGAAGAAAATTATCGTTTTTTTACTATTTGGGTTATTTTTTCAGTATGTAAGCAAACAAATCAATTCTGGTGCACTGAAAAAAAAAAAGAAAGAAAGAAAGAAATGGCTTTGGGGCAGATATCAAATATGCATATTTTAAAATGTAGATATATAGCCATTGGGATTTTGAAAATATCTGCCTCAGTGACAAAATACATTTATCTTTATACAGACGACCAGATTTTATTCATGGTCATATTTCAAAGAGAATATGTGATTATATGTAATTTGCTGCCTCAGCTGTATGTCCCTTACATCATTAATATTACAGCTGCAGTTCTTTGTTGATAAGATTAGCAGCAAAATATAGAAAGAACTGGAGACCGATCACATTTTTTGAACATATAATTTGGAGTAGCTTTGCCCATCCTTTTTTTTTTTTTTTTTTTTTTTTTTTTTTTTTCCAATTAAACTGAAATTTCACCTCTCTCATTTACTTTATTATATATGTGAGCCATCAGCATGAGTAACAAATATTTCATGTTGATCTAACTTGAGCATGAGATGCTGCAATATATACATGACTGTTTCATTTTCTACTGTAGCTTGATAAATATAAATGAGTTCATTGTTGCTATCTAGATCTTACAGGATGTAGGTCTCTTAATTCTGTAATGCATTCTTCAGTTGCAAATCACTGCAAAGTCAGATCTCCAGTCAGCTAAATAATAATAATAATTAAAAAAAAAAAAAAAAGGAAAGCAGGCAATGATAAAGAAATGTTGAAAGCAACAAGCTTACTTTTCTAAATATAGTCTTCCTTTAAATTATCAGTTTTGTTTTCTGCTTAAACTGTGATTTTTGTTTTGTCTTTGATTTAGCATTTTCTATTGTTATGTTGAATGTCAGACATTTAAGTTAAGTGTGTTTGTTACTCAATTTGTCTGAAGGTCAATCTAACAATCCAAATTACTAGTATCATATTCAAAGGGAATCCAAATGTGCAATGTAAATACTTAATACTTCTGAAAATTAAAAATTAAACATGTTTTGTTAACACTTTTTAGATGCCTTCTAAACTAAGTCAAAATTCTTCATTTTGTTCTGCACAAATTGGATATACTTTGACATCTGATCTTGTACAAAATTTAAGTTGTACCATTTATCATAGTCTCCAGAAAAGTCAGGAAGTGAAATTTATAATGCTCAGCTCTCAAACAGTTTGCCAACATGAAGACCATTTTACTATAAAACTTAGCACTTTTAAAATAATGTTTTAAAATAAGATAAATATAGCTTTTCTTGGGCTGTGAAAAGCGTATCATCTTGATTTGTGATGATAGATGTGAAGACTGGGAGGGAGCCTTGGCTGGAATGGCCATGAAATTGTAGAATTTAGAATCTTGTATGTTAGAAGCAAAGCACAAAAGTAGGATCACAACAATGGACTTAATACAGCAGACTTTAGCCTGTTCAGGCATCTGCATGAGATACAGTCCTGGAGAGAAAAGATACCCAGGAGAGCTCCTTGATTTTCAAGATCATTTCTCCTTCATTAATCCCAGGTCCCTGAAACCAGACAGTCTGGAGCAAGAAAGACTCCGTTTTGGTAGTGGAGGGTTAGATTAGGGAACATTTAAACAAATTGAACAGACAAGTCATGGAGCCTGATGGGATGCATCTGTAGATGCAATGGGAGCTGGCTAGTGTCATTGCAACACCACTCAGTTATTTTTGAAAGGTCATGGACATCAAGAGATGTTCTTGAGAATTGGTAAAAAGCAAATGCCACTCCTGCCTTCCAGAAGGGCAAGAAGGACTGGGGGAACTACTAGCCAATCAGCCTCATTCAATCCCAGGGAAGGTGATGGAACAAATAATCCTGGAAACCATTTCGAGACACAGGAAGGACAAGAAAGTGATTGGTAGTCATCAGAATGGATTTTTGTAGGGGAGATCACACTTATCCAAACTGATCACTTTCTAAAATGTGATGACTGGCTTAGCAGATGAGGGGAGAGCAGTGGATGTCATTTACTCTGGATTTAGTTAGGCTTTTGACATTGTCTCCCATAACATCCTTATAGACAAGCTGATGAAAGTACAGATAGTGAATAGAACTGAAAACTGGCTGAACTGCTAGTCTCAGAGCCCAGCTGGAGGCCAGTCACTAATAGTGTACCCCATGGGTCAATACTGGATCCCATAATGTTTAATCTCTTTATAATGACCTGCATGATGGGACCAAGTGTATCTCAGGTTTGGAAATTATACAGAATTGGGAGTGGTTGGTATACCAGATGGGTGAGCTGCCACTCAGAGGGAACTCAACAAGGTGGAGTAATGAGCTGACCTGACCTCAGCAAAGGGAATTGTCGAGTCCTGCATATGTGGAGGAACAACTCCCTGCACCAGTACATGTTAGGGAGAAATCAGCTGGAAAGCAGCTTTGCAGAGAAGGACCTGCAGGTCCTGGTGGAAACCGAGTTTAACATGAGCTGGCAATATGTCTTTGGGACAAAGAAAGGCGACACCATCATGGTCTCCTTTATATCTGACAGAAATATTCTGCATGAATACAAAAATGGAAGGTGGGTTATGTCAATCGCATAACATGCAAAATCACTTTGGTAAGGCTATTTTGTTCAGGTCAAAATAAATAAAAATAATTATAGAATACTTACATTGTGAGACAGATGTTTGTCTTTCCTCTTGATATGCATTTCAAGCAAGACTACTACTATTATAACTGTAGTTTTGGAGCTATTCCTACCCTACTCAACTAGAATCACATTAACCTAATACTGCTATGAATGACTGCAGCTCTGAAATATTTTTATACAAAGCAAAAATGCAGATATCTGATTCTGTACTTTTGACAACTTGTTTCATACTAATCAGAATTGTCTTCTGCTATTTGTTGTATATTTTAAGCCTGTAGGAAAATTAATGTGAAATATTTAAATGCTTTTAGAACAATTCTTCGTACATTTTTTTTTTTAATGTTACTGTACTTTTAGGGAACTTTTACTTGTTGCTGAAAAGTCTATCAACCTATATGAGCATTGAACAAAACCCCAGAATCTTTCTCAGGTAGGAGTCTTAGTTAAGACTACTGCCTCAAGTAAAGCCTGGGCTTCATTATACCAGGAACAAGACTGTCCTCCAGTTCAAAACATTGCCTTCTCTGCAGTTTACAGGGAGAAAGCAAGAAAAGGCAAAGCACAAAGATTGGCCAGCATGATGTCAGACAACAAAAAAGTCTTCAAAGTATGTCAACAGGAGGTCTAAGGAACACATTGGACTAATACTTCATGAAGATGGTCACCTAACAAGTAAGGATGAGGAAAAGGCAGAGGCATTTAATGCCCTTTTTGCCTCAGATTTTAATATTAATGATAGATCTTGGGTTGCCTGGTCTTCTGAGTTGGAGGACCGTGACTGGGGGAGCAATGACTTTCCATTTTGTAGCCACTGAAATTGTAAGGGAACAGTTATATCCATTGGATATTTGTAAGTCCATGGGACCTGGCAGGATTCCCTGCAGAGTAATGAAGGAGTTAGTGAGTATTATAGCTGGATCCCTCTCAACAGTTTGCCAGTCTGAGGAAGTCCCTGCTGACTGGAAGCTAGCTGGTGTTATTCCAATCTACAGGAAGGGCATGAGAGAAGACCCAGGAAACTACAGACCTCTTAATCTAACCTCAGTCCCTGGAAAAGTTATTGAGAAGATTATTCTGAGGGACAGTGGAAGGCACTTAAAGAACAAAGCTATTACCAGGAATAGTCAACATGAGTTCTCGAAGGGGAAATTCTGCCTTGGTAATCTGATCTTCTTCTGTTACAAAGTCACCTGCTTGGTAGATGAAGGGAAGACAGCAGATTTAATCTTTCTGGATCTTATTAAGGACTTGGATATTATCCCTCACAGCATCCTTCTGGACACATTGTCCAACTGTGAGATAAACCAGTTCATGCTACGCTGGATGATGAACTGGCTCAACGGTAGAGCTCAAAGTGCTGTAGTGAATGGAGCTACCTCTGTCTGGTGGCTGGTCATCAGTGGTGTTGCCCAAGGTTCAATTCTAGCGCCAGTCCTGTTTAACATTTTTATCAGTGATATGGAGTGGAGTGCGTCCTCAGTGAGTGTGCCAGTGACACTAAATTGGGAGGTGCTGTTGGCTCCTGGGAGGGACAAGAGGCTTTGCAGAGAGAGCTAGATAGACTTGAGCACTGGACAATCAGCAATGGCACAAAATTTAAGGGTTAAAAGCTGGGTTCTGCACCTGTAATGGAGTAATGCTGGATACAGGCACAGCCTGGGAGGAGAGTGGCTGGGGAGTAGCTCAGCAGAAAGGGCCCTGGCTCAATGTGAACCAGCAGCGTGCCCTGGCAGCCAAGGGGCAAACTGAGTTTTGGGGTGCGTTAAACACAGCACAGCCAGCCAGTCAAAAGAGGTGATTCTTCTGCTTTATTTAATGTTGGTGTGGCCTCACCTTGAATATTGTATGCAGTTCTGGTCTCCTCAATACAAAACGGATGTTAAGGACCTTAAAAATATCCAGAGGAGGGCAACACAGCTAGCGCAAGGTCTGGAAGACATGCGCTGTGAGTAGAGGCTGAGGACACTTGGTTTGTCTCATCTGAAGAAGAGGAAGCTGAGAGGTGACCCCATGACTCTCTGCAACCTCCTGAGGAGGGGAAGCATGGAGGGAGGTGCCTGACTCTGCTCTTGGTCACCGATGGCAGGACGGGCAGGATCAGCAAAAAGCTGCACCAGGGGAGGGTCAGACTGGACATAGGAAAAATGTCTTTACTGTGAGGGTGGTTAAACACTGGAACAGACTTCCTGGTGAGGTGGTTGATGCCCCGTGTCTGTCAGTGTTCAAGAGACATTTGGACAATGCCCTCAATGCCTTAACTTTTGCTTATACATGAAGAGGACAGGCAGTCAGACTAGATGATCTTTGTAGGTCCCTTTCAATTGCATTATCCTATCCTATCCTATCCTATCCCATCCTTTCCCATAAATATAGAGAGCCACAGAATTTTATTAAGAGAAGATTTTATCAGCCAGTCTATAAAAGGAGCTGGAAATAAACATTAATAAAATTCACAGAGTGCAGTATCAAAAATAAAATAACAAACTCCTGCCTGAAAACTTTCCATTGTTAACATTGGGTTTCTGAAAAGTGTCTCATGATGGCAAATATGACACAATTGTCACAATAGCGCTCACTACTTGTCTAATTGTTCAGTACTTTCCATTAGGTTGTACTGAAGAAAGTCTAAGGGTGAGAGATGAGCTATGTTTTTAAAGTGATTTTATTTAAAAATAAATAAATAAAATATATTTGAGGAATGTATTATTTATCTTTCCACCGGCTGTATCTTAGATTGTGAAGAATTAAGTGGTATATATCATATTTTGGAAAATTAAGTTGCCTAAGTTGTGACTACATGTTATTATGTGCTAAATAACTAGACAGATATTTTCTGAAAACTTTACAAAACAGAGCAAAAAATTTTAAAATGCCTCTAATTTTGCATTGGTGTTTTCAGCAACATGTTCCTTTAAATCTTTGTACTTTATATCCTGGAGTTCTTTCTCAGACCCTAGTACTGTCATGGCAAAAACATAGTTTGGCAAGGACAGGTAGGCACCTGGAGAGGAAATCTCAGTTATTTATACACAGTCATTTCATAATCTCAGTTATTTATACACAGTCATTCCATATTAATCCATGAGTACTTGCCTTCCAGAACCTTTCTTTCATATTTATTTCCAGTCACCTTCTCCAAACTCCACTTCTTTAGCTTCCTTCTCCTTCATATACTTTGCTCCCACCATATTCCTTACCAATACCTAAGATGATTTGTAGGACTTTCTTCCCTGTGCTGATTAAAACAAACAAACAAACAACAACAACAACAACAACAAAACACCAAACCAACACCAACAAAAACTATTTCATCCAAGCTAGAAAGGTATAGAGAGGTATATATGGAAACCATATACAACACAGCTAAACTAGAACTGAAATTACATTCCACTCAAGATGGTGGCACTACATACAGAAAATAGATTGCTGCCAATAAAACTCCATAGTAAAATGTATAGATACACTGAAGTGGTGGTCTGACTAAATCTATTAATGGTGGAATGGGGCTAAAAATGCTGTTCTTCCCCTTCTGCCTTTACCTAGTAATATTAAATTTATTGTGCAAAGCCTGCAAATTAAGCTGTCTAAGCTTTACTTAGACTTTCATCATGTATGTGGGGTTGGGAGTAACCTTTAATTGATTGCATGAGTAGATATGCAAATTTCATAAAAAAATTAAGTGTATTTATACTTGGGTCAATCCTCTGTGAATTTAAAACACAGGACATTGCAGTGACTGTGTAAAGAAGTATTAATCAGCAGCTACCTAAGATAATATTGTAACAGAATTCATCAATTGCAAAACTTACAGGACTGCTTCTCTACCTTGGAATTTAATTCATTTTTACTTTGTGAATTTGTCTTTTATGTTTGCTTTATATGAACAGTGTTTTGTTTGCATAAATACTCTCAGAAAAAGCACTTTAAGTTAATCTACCAAACTTCTAAAGCTTAGTAAATATCAACAATCCATCAAAAAGACTATTACTACAATGAAGTGTTACTATAGTTGCATTTGAGTTACCTTTATTTGGCTATATGTTGTTCCTTGTAGAACAATTCAAGTGTACAGAGTGTTTTTCAAAGCATGTACCTGTGTGGAGAATGGCAAGCAATCTAACTTCCTGTGTGAACAGATCAAAAATCATTTTATCATGCAAAATATATGTTTCATTGGATGGCCTAGAATAATGGAATAAACCAGGTATAAGTTAGTTTATCTGATATTAAGTTTGAAACATTTTTAAAACTATGGTTTTTATGAAGCACTATGTATTCTAGACCTGATCTAGTAAAAGTAACAACACTTTCAAGAAATTACTGAGCTCCTCACAGGTTAAGGCACAAAGGCAAGTATTCATAAGGATTCTTAAAAGCCAATCAATTTTTAATGCAACTTTCAGAACATTCATAGTATTCTGAGGAGAAAAAAATCATTAGACTTGACACTTTTTCTCAGGCAATTTCTAACGTATTTTTCTTTTAAGTAATATTTTGTTGTATTTAGTTTTTTTAATTATTAGTATTATTTTTAAAATAATGTGCCTATATTATAGTTTAGTACAGACTAACCTAGACCTGATACAATTTATATTTGTTTTAAGTCAGATTCTGCCATTTTTCTACATAGCATCTACTTGAAAAACATCCCCATTGCTGGTGTGGGTGTTATTCTTAATACCCACTTTAAGGCATCTACTGCATGTGTCTGAATTAGAAGCCTCATTAACATGACTCTGATTGTATTTGGAATACAGGGTGGCACCTCAGACACACAGGCTGTGTGCCTAAGTTTATAAAGCATGTGAATATTTGCATGTATATCTGCAAAGACAACTCATTTAATAATCTTAGAATATGTACTGGGTCTGGCTGGGATGTTAACATTCCCTGAAGCAGCCCATACAGTGCTGCACTCTGCACTTGTAGCTAGAACAGCAGTGGTATCACACTGGTGTTGTGTCTGCTGCTGAGCAGTGCTGGCACAGCATCAGGACTCTCTCTAACCCTCCTAGGGCGTGGGCAAAAAAGTGAGAAAGAAACATCACCAGGGCAGCTGACCTAAACCAACCAAAGGGATATTCCATACCATATGATGTCACACTCCGCAATAAAAGGTGTAAAAAGCAAGAAAAGAGGAGAGTTGGGCTCTCATTGAGAAAATGCCTGTCCTCCCCCCGAACACCGGCTACGTGTGTTGAGGCCCTGCTTCAAGGCCCTGCTTCAGGCATTGCTCATCTGTGGGAAGTAGAGAGTAATTTCTTTCCTCTGCACTTCCACATAGCCTTTACTTGTTTTGTTCTGTTATTCCCTTTCTCCCTCCCTCTTCCCCTTTCCCTTTTTTCCCTTTAGTTGAATTGTTTAATTAATAATAATATTTCCTTAATAATATTTTTTCTCTTTAATTAAATTATCCTTATCTCAACCCGTGAGTTGTTCTTTCCTTTACTTCTTCCCCTCCTCATCTGAGGAGGGGGAGTGAGAGAGCGGTTGTGGTGTTCAGCTGCCTAGCACAGTAAAACCACCACAGAATCATAGAATCATTTAGGTTGGAAAAGCCCTTCAAGATCATCAGCTCTAACCATCAGCTAACAGTACCAAGTCCACCACTAAACCATGTCCCTAAGTGCCACATCCATATGTCTCTTAAACACCTCCCGGGATGGGGACTCTATCCCTTCTCTGGGCAGCCAGGTCCAATGCCTAACCACCCTTGCCATGAATAAATTCTTCTGACATCTAATCTAAACTTTCCCTGGTGCAACTAGAGGTCATTTCCTCATGTCCTATCCCTTGTCACCTGAGAAAAGAACTGCAGCGTTCTTTCAGGTAGCTGTAGAGAGCAATGAGGTTTCCACTCAGCCTCCATTTCTCCAGACTAAACTAACAAATTCCCTCAGCTGTTCATCATAACTCTTGTTGTCTAGTCCCTTCACCAGCTTCATTGCTCTTCTCTGTGAATGCTCAAGCAACTCAATTTTCTTCTGGTAGTGAGGGGCCTAAACTGAACACGAGGCTCAAGGTGTGGGCTTACCAGTCCTGTTCCCTAATGAGAAAACCACTTCCCAGACACTCTTCCACCTGCCTGTAGAGCTGCATGGGGTGGTTGTGCCCCAAGTGCAGGACGCGGCACCGAGCCTTGCTAAATGCCATGAGACTGGCCTCAGCTCATCTGTCCAGCCTATGCAGATCCTTCTGCACAGCCTTCCTACCCTCAGGCAGATGAACATTCCTTCCCAACTTGGTGTTGTCTGCAAACTTACTGAGGGCGCACTTGATCATCATCGTATCATTGATATTTATTGGTATCTTGATAAGATATTGTTAATACATCTATATCATTTATAAGGATATTAAAGAGAATTGGCCACAATTCTGAGCCTTGGAGAACACCACCTGTGACCAGCTGCCAACTGGATTTAGTTCTATTCACAAGGACCCTCTGGAGCCAGCCATCCAGCCAGTTGTTTGTCCAGCAAACAGCACATCTATCTGAGAGTTGAGGGGCCAGTTTCTCCAGGAGAATGCTGTAGGAAACGGTATCAAATCTGCAAAATTTGTAGAAAAATAGGAATTTTGATTGAAATAGAAACATTGTAACTAGAAATAGTATTTTTATGTCTTAATAGAAGTTGTAGGCCTGGAAAATTTTGATCCAGCTATAAATTTTGATATCAAATTCCTCTGAAGTTCATTTGTATTCAGATCTAAAAATGTTTAACCTGTCTCTTGCCCTTAAAGATTCTTTGTAAATGTTTTGTATCTTATATATACTTTTACATAATTTTCACAAGTGTGTTTACATAATTTTCATGAGTGTTTTTGATACTGTAATACAAAGGATCATGTGATGTCTTCCAGGTATATAAAAGACAAATGCTCCTCTATGAAGTACATTATACCCTAAGTAAAACATTTAACAGTTTCTCCTAAGCTACCTAAGAACCTGTGGTGTATAAGATGTCAATAGAAAATACACACTAGTAACAGAGGAAGAAGAAGCAGTACAGCAAGGCTAGTTAGCTCAGCTGGTAAGAGTGTGGGGCTAATAATGGCAAGGCTGTGGGTTTGATTCCTGGATGGGCCTTTGTAAAGGGGCAGGCAGTGATCTCTTCTCTCTGGAGAAAAGAGAGTAGGAGCAGAAGGCAAGTCCTGTAACCCATGGCATGCAGATGCCTCTGGGGTTGGGCTGAATATCAGGGTAAGAGGTTCAGACTGGATATCAGGCAAAGGTTCTTCACTGGAGGGTGGCTGGGCTCTGGAACAGGCTCCCCAGGGAAGTGGTCATGGCAGTCAACCTGATGGAGTTCAAGTGTTTGAACAACACTATCATATATATGGTTTGGTTTGGGGGTGATTCTGTGTGGAGCTTGGAGTTGGACTCCATGATCCTTGAAGGTCCCTTCCTACTTGGGATATTCTGTGATTCTAAGAGACTGGTAGACTTTAGCTTTTTCTGGTTTGGTAGTTGGATCTGATCGTGTTTTAAAGAATTTGGCTGGAGATAGGTGAGCACTGGAAACAAAGTAAAAAGTAAAAGAGACGAAAGGAAATATTTGAGGGTGGAAAGATCATGCAGCTTACTAGTTCAACAAAGCTGGTTCACTTGGGAAGCAAGATGTTTGTGACGGAAGAAGATTCCTAGAAAGTCAAGAAAAATGACAGAGAAAAGACTAAGTATTAGGATTTGGAAGTTGTTAAGACCCTGCAGAAAAATCAAAGTTTGTGTTTGATGTAGGAATAAAATGGAAAGCAGACAAGAACTCAAAAATGCAACAGGAAGGAACATATCTTTATCAGTGAAAGTATCTACACACCCACACCAAAAAGATCTGATTTTAGAAATACACATACTGAGTCTTTCCTCATGGTGTTGGTACTTGGTATGTGGGAGGGAGATGTGGGGAAGTTTTCTTTGTATTGGTTGTTGTCGCTGTTTTTGTTGTTGTTGTTGTTTTCCGGTAAATGGTTTAATTAAAATAGGCCTTTCCAGATTATTTGAGACTGACTTTATTAGGGACACATGCCAGCATCTACAGCATGTGATGAAGAATGAAGAATGAGCTTTTGAGTGGAACTGAGTGAATCAGGCTTTGCTTCAAGGGACAGCTTCTGCACACAAGTAAGTGATTTAGTGATTTGATTAGAAAGTCACTAAATGAAAGCTGAAAATACATGACATGGAGACATATGTCCTGAACTACCTATATATATATATATATATAATTAGACACATATTTTAAATGCTGTTTCAGTTTAAGAAATAATTATATTTATGCTAGTCATTTCCAGGTGACTTGCATAGTAATTAACAGTATGTGAATAGCACTGTCAAATACATTCTTGGTACAATGTGGGGTTTATAAATTTGAGAAATATGTAGCTCAAATAATCACAAATTACACTTCTATTCTAAAAGTCTAAAAGTCTTTGCTCAGGAAACTTCCACTGACTTCTCACTAATTGCATTTCTAAAAGTACTATTTGTTGCTAGAACAACATAAATAAATAAACAACCCAGAAAATGCATATGTTTATTTCTCGTGGAATAAGGATGTTCCTGAAAGCAAAGAGAAAAGCTGCTTTTATGTGTAATATTTTGTCCTTTCCCTAGCATCACTGTTTTTGTAAGCAGTGTAGTTCACAGGGACTTGAAGGTTGATAGTTTCAACAAATACTATATGAAGCAAAACTATTTTTTAACACAAACGTACATTTAGATTTAACAATATTTAGTGTCATCCATGACTAGGAATTAATCCTAGTTAATCTGTCAAAATTGTACACTTAATCTTCTCTCATGATTTACAGCCTTTTCTAACAATAACAGTGAAACTTTTATCTTCATATTAGTGGGCTTTAAAGACATCAGCATAAATCAGAAGATAAATATTTGTGTGGTAGTTTCTTCATTCCAGGTGATTATCTTAGCGTGTGATGGATGCAAATATATATTGATTTTACAAAAATACATCTCTGTAAGCATTAATAAAATTGCCTGATACAGTGACTGTGGGATTTTTTATTTTATTTTTTTTTCTGAGTGAAAAACTACAGGAAGAAAAACTTCTTATTTTATTTTCATGAAAATGGTTATTTTGAAATGTCTGTGTGTTGTATTCAAACTTATGCATTGTTCAGTTTGCTTCAATCAGACCAAATAATGAATAGATGTCATATTCAAGACTTCATTTCCTTATTCAGTGAATCATTTTAAAAATGTAATGCTTTTATTGTATAGCTGTATAAGCTAATGGCAAGTGTAAGTAAAGCTGTCACTCAAGTACACGTTAGAATGTGGATGAACATCTAAAGAATCTGATAAATAGCATTGGTTAAATAAAAAGGCCTGACCTTTATTAAGTGATGAGAACTTTAGTTCACTGCCAATACATATAACTTTCCCAAAAGATTGAATCTGACAGCCTAATTTAGTAAGAGACAAAACAGGTGCATTTGATTAGAGAAAATATTTTGTTGTGTGTCAGCCAAACAGTTAGTGACTTTTACCTCTTTCAAAGGATAAATTAATATCATCTCCTTCAAAAGCCCTTGATTGTTACTGTTTTCTAACTCATGTTTTGCTAAAGTCTTCTAAATTGTTATGTACACTTCATAAGCTGAAGCACTGAAATAGCAGATGGAAGAAATTGGGTCCAGATTCTCATACGCATGCTGAGGAGCACTTTAGCATAGGTGTGGTTTCGTCATGTTTAGTGGTATTACTCATGGAATAAAGAACTAATATAATTAATGTAATATGAGTAAGAATAGCAACATCCTGCAATATATCTGATTGGTTTTCCAACAGTAAATTGTTCTGCCTTGCAGCATAACTAAAAATCCCCGTCTGTTACTGAAGTAAAGGGTATGCCATAAAATTCTCCTGCTAGAACAGAATATGTTCCTAACCTTGCTTCTTGCTACCAGTAAGCAGTAACAGATGGAGTGTGCAGAACAGATCACATACCAGTTATTTGATGATACCTGTGATAGATGACACTTTTAAAATATATTCAGGAGCATGGTACAATCTGAAAAGTTACCAAAGGGTAGGCTTATTTTTCCATAATGTAATTTGCCTCAGGTGCAACTACATGTTTCCATATTTTCTGACAAACTGATCCTTACAGTGCTGAGGCAGCATATTGTCACGCCTTACCTGTACATGAATTAGTAGAAGCACATAACAGGATCTCCTATGATCAGGTTTTTGCTTTTCTGGTGTTCTGCTTGGCTGTGCTTTATGAGAGCCTGCATTCCAAGAACAGGAATTCAGTTTTCTTCTTCTGCTTCTCTAAAGCTCATCTGTTGCAGACCAGGTAAACTTTAACCCATAATACTTATACTGTTCAAGGTTAGGAAAATAATCATTGCAATATCAATTAATGAAAGAAGAAGGAAGCCTGTTCTAATTTAGACAGCTCAGAAAGAAAAAAAAAAAAAAAAATCGAACACAATTACTTAAAGGTTGCTCAGAGATGAAAAATTGGGTCTGTGCCCTTTGTTTTTTTTTGCTTCATTATGAAATATAAACAAGGTCAGAAAGTTTGGTCTATATCTTTAAATAAATGCTGCTTGTGTTCACATTGAAGATTCAACAAAATAATTAATCTGCTTTTTTGTGGAACATTCTGTACACATTTTTGTTAACACCTATGAGTAGCAGGCAGGTTATTTCAGTGGCAAACATTATGTAACCAAAACGTTAAAATGTTTTAATGTCACTGAGATGAGTTATGCACAGTTATAAGTGTTGTACAGTTATTATCTTATACTTTTGCCAACAAAGCTCTCATTTTTTAATAATTTTTGCCACTTTGGTTGAGGATTATTATTAAGCAGAACCTGTCAAGCATAATGAACACAGCAATGAAACTGACAGTAAGATGTATTTCATATGTGATCCTAGTTAAGGAAAGTTTGCTCAATGAATCAGTAAGCCAAACATAGTAAGCCTAAGCTTGAATGTTACGTTTTTACTACACAGCATTACGGTATAGTATCTATACTAGAATTCAAGGTATAGAAAAAGCCAGGAAGTTTAGATCTAGTCACAGAATCACAGAATCACATGATAGGGAGGTTGGAATGGACCTCTGTAGGCCATCTGGTCCAACCTCCCTATTCAAGCAAGGCCTCCAGATCAGGATGCCCAGGACCATGTCCTAGGGGCTTCTGAAGTTCTCCAAGGAGGGAGTTTCCTCAACCTCTCTAGGAAATCTGTGCCAGTGCTCCATCACCCTCACAGTAAAGTAGTGTTTCCTGTTGTATAGAAGGAACCGCCTATGTTCCAGTTTGTGCCCATTGCCTCTTGTCCTGGTGCTGAGCACCACAGAAAAGAGCAAAGCTCAATCCTCTTTTCATCTTCTCTTCAAGTATTTATACCTTCAAGCATTTATAAGATCCCCTCTGGGCATTCTCTTCTCCAGGCTAAGCATTCTCTTTCAGCCTTTTCCCATATGAAAGATGCTCCAGTTCCTTAATCCTCTTTGTTGATACATGCCAGGTTGTGAATCAACAACAAAAAAAATCACATAGCCTGAGTTATTTGACAGGAACCAAGGCACTCAAATCTGTAGTATGTCAAATATTTTATTTTATTTTATTGCCAGTCATTAAAAAGATTATATCTAATCTCATTTTCAAAAGTTGAAGAAAAAAAAAAAAAGGCACTATATTTATATTTAAGACTGTTTATCTGTTACTTTTAAGATACTTGTACAATTTTACAAAATCTATACCTAAAGATCCGGTTATCCAAAAAGTGAAGTGAGACTCCAAATAAAACTTTTGTCTTAATACAACTGAAAACATAATTCAGTTACCAAGGAAAAGTTAAAAAAAAAAAAAAAGGGAATATGGATGGATGACCTTCTACTGTTTTGTAGCCAGCTTTTAAACTGGTCCATATCTAGTGTAATAATTTACATGCTTGCTTTTTAGCTAACTTAAAAGCATTTCAATTGATTTTAGTGTGTTGGAGTCTATGTCTTCATTATTCTCCATGCTGTCAACATCTACAACATTTGTAGAGTAGAAGCCATAATGGTGCCATTGCCATGTTTTATGAGGCAATAATAATGATTCCAGTGAAGTTACAATGAAGGTATGTAATAAAAAGGATATATGTCCAGGAGTGTAACCTTGTCCATTTTTTTCCTTATCCTGACTGAAGGAATATATCTTTGTGAGCAGACAGATTTAGAAACTGCTCTTATGAAAGGGGAAGGTAAAAAAAGGGCAATATGGGAAGGTAAAAAAAGGGCAATACGTAGTGATGACTACGCTGTAACTCCAAAGGGAATATTCTCAGGTGGATGGAAAAAGGTGAAGATTACCATGTCATAAATTCTTAAAGACTCTAATTTTCTCCAGTGTTGTCACAACATTTTCTCTGTTTGTTGAAGAGTAAGGAAATAACAACTAGCAGTAACTGGAAGCTGTCACTGACAGCAAGGATGCCAGTTATGTTTTTTGGAACAATCTTCTACTACACCATCTGGATGCCTTTAGTACAAAGTCCAAATACAAAATCATGTGAGACCACATATGTAACACATATCCTTCTTTGAGAGGATGAAATATTGTGCAATATTTATATAGTGCTTTTTTGCCTCTATGCAGCAGTACTCTATTCAGTTCTTAATAATACATAAATAAACCAGTTTACCTTCATTTGGTAGCTCATTTCTTAACTTGTTCTTTCTTAAACTGTTATAAACATCATCAATAGTGCATGGGATGCATATGGCAGAATGCCACACAGTGGTTCTAACATATGCTGTGTAACATACCCAGTGAGAGACCAGTAGTGTGGAGAATGTAGCGACAAACATCCTCTCTCGCTTGGGCATTGTCATTAACCTGCCAGATGATCAAGTAGAAGAAATAGGCTACATAGAATTTCTCCAGTAATTTATTCAAATTTGGCATATTTCATGTTGGAAGACCCTGTTTATCAAAGCTTCAAAATGTTATGGAGCAGCAACATAAAAAAAAATAAAAAATAAAAAATAAAAAATTGGTTATACATTAATGAAATCATTATGTACAATTACTTCTTGCTGTAGCAGTATAACACCTTCTTTTCTAGTAAATCATCTTCACATCATACTTCTATGATAATCGATCACTTTATAAACCCTTCTAGATTTTTGCCATGATCAACAGATAACGCTAAAATTTACTCACATTGTATAGTTGTCCTAAATAGAAATAAACACAAAATGTTATGAGAAAATGGGTCCTTTTTTTTTTTTTTTTTTTTTTTTTTCTCTCTCAAGAAAGTAATTGACAATGAACAAGCAAGTAAAGAACTTAAGAATTTCCCTGAGGCAAGTGAATTTAAAATAAGGTCACAAACTTAATTTTACTGAAACTTACTCACCATCTCTGTATTATATTTGATAGAAGCATATTACTGTTCTTCAGTAAATTTTGAAATCCATTAATTATCCAAAACATAGCATCATGTCCCCTGTGTTTCAAAGAAGTAGAGAGAGGTTAATCATTCCACATAAATTTTGTGTGCATTAAACAGTGGCTGCTTAATCATATCCTTTTTCATCTTAGATCGTCTTCCTTATGAAGAAAGGCTGAGAGACCCGGGTCTGTTCAGCCTGGAGAAAAGAAGACTGAGAGGGGATAAGTGTATAAATATCTGAGGTGTGGGAGACAGAGGGATTTGGCCAACCTCTTTTCAGTGGTTTGTGGGGACAGGACAAGGGGTAATGGCCACAAGACGGAGCACAGGAAGTTCTGCACCAACATGAGAAAGATCAGTTGGGAGGTGCGGCTGGTTCTGGAAGGGAAAACAATTTGAGCTGTTGTATTTACACAGCAGTAAGAGATGTGACTCTAAAGTTAATATAGAAATTTACTTCTAATGTCTTTCTCCACTGTTAGCTTTGTAGTCACAGTTGCTTGTTGCGAGCTGCAAAACTACCATGAGAACTGCATGGGTATTTAGGAAGAGAGCTGACTCCACAAGCCTAAAAGACCTTTAGCCAGCTCATGATAAACTGCAACCACCCACCTCTGTGATAGAAACTATTTGTTTCAGTGAGTATTTGACTGTCATGCAGCCTAACCAGGCCTCTGGTATTCCAAGGGAAAGTAATGCACAAAGGGGAATAAACAATGACAGACTCACATATCAAAAAAAAAAAAAAAAAAAAAAAAAAAAACACTCCTACCTGAGTACTGAATACCCCTAACTGAATACTCCTATTACCAGTAAGTAATTTGATTCAGGGTTTACAATGAATAATTCCAAGGAAATGTCAACTAATTGCTCGGTAACTGTCAAAAATGAGCAGTCAAATTTACAAATTACTTGGAAAAGAAGAGAGAGCAAAACAGAGAACAAACTTATGACTGTATAATCGGTGCTTCATACTTGAATAGGAAGTGTTGTTTTGGTCCCTCTCAGAAAGGATGTAGCTGAACAGGAAAAGGTTCAGATCAGTGGGTACACTAAGAAGCACAAAAAAGCTTTTGTATTTGGAATGACTAAGGCAGGATTCTTTTGAAAATGAGATGACTTCATGGAGGCTATAGTGAAGATCTCCAGAATCATCAAGGTGTGGAGATAATAGTCAGGGATCACTTCCTCCATCTTCCAGTGTGAGAAGCAGAGAGCCTCAAATGAAGCAAGTAGGAACTAGGTCAAGAAGAAACAACAACAACAAAAAATGGATACATTCTTCATGCAATGGGTAATTAAGACATAAAACTCCTCACAGGATATTGCAACTGCTGACAGTTTGCAGTTTCAAGTGGAGACTGGGCTAATTCTTCGTAGAAAAATCCACTGTTAATTACTAAACACTGGAAGAAAACATCCAACTGAAGGAGCTTCTGAACAGAGTCTGGCAGAGTGCAAAGTGAAAGTGCCATAGCTGCTTTTATTGTTTTCTTCCCTAAGCATCTGCATATCATCAGCACTGCAGTAGCTACTGCATTGGATATGGTGGCTGCTACCTTGGGATTTTTATTTATCATTTTATTTATCAAATTTTAGTTACCATTTAAGTGATTTATTTCAGTATGGCTGTTATTGTAATAGGAACAATGCAAGGGATCTTCAGTGAGTTTGTTTGATTAACTGTTGATTAATAAAGGCAGAAGACAGAGGTGTCTGGATGGGTAAATGAGAGAACTATCAAGCTGAGTCTTGGACTAACTTTTTAATGTAGGAGTATGGAGCAAGACTAGGCTTCTCCAATATGAAAGAGAAATATATCATTGTAAGACCAAGATCTGGGTAGAAAAGGCAGAATTTTTATATCTCAAGATGGATGGGAAAGCTTTACCTTGGTGATGTAAAGGTCTGATTTAGTTTACTGCTAAGAACTTTGTCACTTCTGCCTTCTTAAATGATTTTTCATCTGTGTACACTGCAGGCCTGTGTGTGTCAAACAACAATCTTACTTATTTTTCAAGTTTGCACAAATGTTAAATATTTCAACTGTCTTGTAGTAAATTGTTTTGTTACATTTTCAGAGTGCACCCTTCTCTCCTCCTTTTAGAGGTATGTAATGGAAATACAATAGATTTTCTAAGCTAATATTAATTTAATTTGGAATTGTTTGATGAAATATTAACACTTGTTTCTGAACTATTGCAAATGACAAGTAAGAATCTGTGGCTTTGCAATATTGAATACTACAGTCTTTTCCCCAAAGTAGTTGAATACTTGATGACTGAGGCTCTTGTCTGTCTCTTGCAACCATATGTTGTAACAGCAATTTGTGCAATAGCTTATACCTTGTGCAAATTTCCTGCTCAGAGTCTGTTTTGAAGTCAGGCTAAATAAGTGTGAGTGATACTTATCTACCATGGGGTATTGCAACTAAATGTTTAGTTATGCAAGTGGGATCACAAATTTTCTCCATACTTCCTGTTCTTCCATGTGCAAAATCAGAGGGAATAAAATAGTATATATTTAGTTACTCTGTTTAATTTTATCTTCATTAAAACTGCTAAATTGACTCTCACTTAGGTAAATAATTATGTTATGAACTGTTTAAGACAGCATCAAACTTTGAACAAACCTTTTTTTTTTTTTTTTTTTTTTTTTTCTGTATGTTTCTTTTGACATATTTGGTAGTTAATATGAATTACTGCAATTAGGCCTATAAACAGAACTTATTCCTACCTCCTAGATGTTTTCACTGCTGTAACTAAAAACAAAGGATTATTTGTGTTTGGTTTTTGCTTGGTGAAGTACAATCTTAAGAATGTATAAGGCTGAATTTAAGTAAAAAGTCCTGGAAATAAAATTCCATATAGGGTCTCTTAAACCAGAAGACAGACTTCCTTCCTGGAAAAGGTTTACAAGCTCTGGATTGTTTTCTGAAGATAACAGGTTTTCTTGTTTTAAACAATCTAAAGTCAGTGTACAGCATGGCACATGATCATTTCAACTAGAAAAGAAAGCAGGGTTCTCTCTTCTTGGTTTTCTTTTTCTCCCTTTCTTGAGTATCCTTCATCCTTCCTGTTGATGGACATGTGGATATATTGTCTCACAATATCAGACAAATTAACTCCGTTTACCTGTAACAGCATAGAAATTTTTCAATGGCTGGAAATTGAATTAATCACATTACTAGGGCAGTTCTAGTTGACTTTCAGACCTCCTCTTAGGGTGTGACTGGCCATTAATGATCTTTCTTCTGGGACTAAATTAACATCAAACCAAAATGGTAGAATTTTCTGGCTGCATAACTGGGCAACAGCTTCAGTGTTTCAGGGCAAAAAGTCAGACATTCTTCATTTTGGAGTGTATTGCACCTTTGAGATGTTGTATTTGTCTTCCTTTGGCTTCGTGTTACAGTTGGCTTCCTTTCTCAATTTGGTTATGTCAAATAGAAAGCAATTATATTGTTTTATAAATATATTATTACTAATAATGAAGGAACAAAAATCCTAGTAAGCATAAATATCTATATGCTATTTTGTATGGCAGCTATCGTGTAAGATTAAGACATTTTAAAGCAACTGTAATAGAAACAAGTGAAATTATCTTACAGCAAGTTGTGTTCTGCTCATTAACTGGCATAATGTGAGTATGCCATATCTACAGCACAACATAAAATATCTGAAATTTTAGATGGTCTTCCTCTATCATGGTGTCTGCTGAGAATTTAAATTAAATGAAATAATAATAATAAAAATAACAACAACAACAAAATATGGAAATCCTAGATGAAAAATAAAATGAAAAAAATTATAAGTCTTTTTTTGTTGTGTTGACTTTAAGCCCCTTGGAACTTTCAGTCTATTTAGACTTTCTGGTAACAAATGAAGCATTCATTGTTCACATTTAATGTCAACAGTAAGACAAATTTCATTGTCAGAGTTTGTAAAGTTTAGAGTTATATGGGTCCCTAAACATACCATTGTAAAGCTTTTTTTTTTTTTTTTTTTGTCTGCCTTCCTCTGTTTGGCTGTCTCCCAAATTCATACCTTATTTTACTTCTTTCAAAAGAATTAACTGCTAACAAGAGCTCTTAGGTTTGTCCGTAAAACTTTCCAGACTGTTTAACAAGCTACTTATTGCAAATCATCTTTAAGAAAATCTTGTAAAAATTACATAACTTGCATTTGAATTTGTAATGCTGAATTTAAATTGGTTTACAGGTTTAGAGGAATAATAATGAAAAATATTTTAAATAAACGTTGTAAGGAAGATCCTTTCCAGTTTGTCTGAAGAAAAAGCTGCAGATATCGTCTGTCTATAGAAATGTGGTCTCTGATCAAACAGCTGGAGGAAATCCGGAGTTAAAGGATGTCTCTTGCTAAGCATCTTATGAGGAATAACCATGCACTTGCATAGCTAATCCAAATAACCATCTTCAAAAAGACATGATAACACAACACATGGGATGTAACTTGTCCACAAATCATTATGACATGAATAGTAAATTTAGCTGATACACGGTTGTCTCTTCTATAGGATTAGCAGATTCATTTGAAGGGTTTAATTTCAAGGGTTCATATAAATATCCCTCAAGCCTGGCATTAATGCCCAAGTTACTTTGCAATTCTTCTTTTTAAATTGCCAATGGCAGCAAAAACAGATTTTTTTTTTTTTTTTTCCCTCTGGAGAAAACCTTTACACAAACGACATAAAGCCTACATGCAACAAGAAATAAGACTAGATCTAATGAAGGACTTAAGCACCTTCAGTTTAGGTGCCACAGTGTCTTAATAGCTAGCACCTGTAAGAGGAACTGGGTTCGTATCAATTAACATGCAGAGTCTAAAAAAATTTTAATCATCTCTGAGAAGACATTATAAAGGAAAGAAAGATGGACTAGAATGAAATGTTGGAATCAGAAAATGTCATAATGGACATTTGTTCATCATTTTTAGCATTTTTTTTTCTTGTTCTGTTTTCTGCTGAAAAATGCTGGAAGTTTTTAGTTATTAATTTTTTTAGTTTTAGTTATGCACTGAATAGCTCAGTGTATTTTCTATATAAAATGTTTTATCTTGTTTTATTTCCCTGTAGCATTGCTCTTTTAGATGGTTCAAAATGCCTATGGAAACCCTAGATAAGCAGACAGTTATGTCTGTCACAAGATTCTTTCTTTCTTTCTTTCTTTCTTTCTTTCTTTCTTTCTTTCTTTCTTTCT
>NC_048894.1:74690387-74703591 GCF_011077185.1 Oxyura jamaicensis
AGGAGATCAGGTTCATCAAGCAGGACCTGCCCTTCATAAACCCATGCTGACTAGGCCTGATTGCCTGCTGGCCCTGCAACTGCCGCATGATGACACCCAAGATAATCTGCTCCATGAGCTTCCCTGGCACTGATGTTAAACTAACAGGCCTATAGTTCCCCAGGTCTACCCTCCGGCCCTTCTTGTAGATGGGCGTCACGCATGCTAGCCCCCAGTCAAGCGGGACCTCCCCCAATAGCCAGGACTGCCGATAAATGATGGAAAGCGGCTTGGCCAGCTCCTCTGCCAGTTCTCTCAGTACCCTCGGGAATACACAACATAAAGATGAGTTCTGTTACTCTGAGGCAAAAGGAAGGAAAGAAGAAAAGATAAAGCTTCTCTAAAAGGCAATATAAAAAAGCTTTTTTTTTTTTTTTTGTATAAAAATCATTATAGCTTCATAATGATGACGATTGTGCGTAGAGGTACTGACAGAGATACAGCTGTGGCCTACATGAATTTGCGTCATAGCCCTGGAACATTTTCTCCAATCAATTTTGCTTAACACCATCACTCTTAATCAAAAATACAGATGGATATTGCTGCTAGATGGTAATTATTTTTTCCCACAAATGAAAACACTAGTTTTCCTTTTTAGGGTGTTCACGATGTACTGGTAGATTCAAGGGATTCTTTTTCCTCCTCAATCCACTGGAGATATGAAGTGCACACATTTCATGGTCAATTATGTTTTTGTAGTTGCCTTTAACCTCAGTGTGCTATTTCTTTCAATTTACACTAACATGACAGCTTTGGTAGGTCAAACTGGATCATGTCGCATCATACAAGGAGCTGTTATCCCACATATCCTGCCACACCTGTTATAAAAATTCAGTACTTTCTATTCCAAGCCATACTTAGCCTGCAACAAGGTTAAGAAAGCTAAAGAGTCCACCATTGCCAAGACAAGAGAAATAGAAGACAAAAAAAAAAAAAAAAAAAAAAAAAAAAAAGAATTTGGGAACTCTGATCCTTATATAACCTGAACCTTTACAGAAAGAGTTTCAGTATTCTGGTTCTCCTTCATTTAAAATATTTTAATCCAGCATTTTATTTTTTTATTTTTTATTTATTTTTTAATAATTTATATTACAGGAAGCACAGTAAAACTGTTTTTCCCCTGGGGTATGTACAGCTGTTTTAGTACTTTCATAGGAGATCCCAAGGAATTGCAGGGAGACAACATTTATCATTAGGTTTATGCACAATATCTCCATTGACCTAAATATGGCATATACCTTAGTACAGAATTTATCTATAAAGGCTGACTTCAATTGCATTAATGGAATGAAAAATAAAATAGCATAACTCAGCAAATTATGGAGTTTCCAAGTCTCTTTTTCTTGCTGTATCTCTATAATTGACTGTCTTTTTTTCTTTCTTTTTTTTTTCTTTTGTGCTAACAAAAAATAGTGTTTGAGGCAAAAGTTGAAATACACAGAAATATGTGTTTGATGATCAGGAGACTGTGTTTATGGATTTAAAACTATAAATCTGACATTGCTGTGCCTTAAATTATTATTTTCAAATTCAAGTTTCCTCTTTTGACATATTTGTATTTCATTTTACAATATAAAATGATATTTAGGAGTGCAAGTAGTAGGAAAATGGAGCACAGTTGACTAAATATCAGCTCAGCCTTCTTTCTAGGACAGATGTGGATTCAGATGCTGATCACTATAATCTACAAAGTGGCATTTTATATTCTGCCTTTGTCAAATGTATTCTTTTGTTTCCATACTGCAGTATTTTAACTGTCATTGTTTGGCGTGCTAGAAAAAAGAAGAAAGATACACTCATAAACAGCTTCAGATTGACACGGAAAAGTTAGTTGTCATGGTGATCTTATAACCCATCCTTACAAAATCACTCCCTGTGCAACATAATTAGTGCCAACACATAAAATTTTTTGAAATTAATCTTAATCTTTTCCTGTTCTCAATTATGGAAAGTGCTCTTTAACTTTAGTGAGAGAAGCACTCTGCATTGTCTCCCCTTTTGGCATATATTTTTCACTCATTTAGAAGAAGACAATGTCATTGTCAGAAATGGGTAATAAATGTAACAGAATAAAAATCATGTTAATGTATACACAACAGTGATCACTGAATCCTTTAAATCTGTCCAGTTTGTTTCCCAGCTGGCTTCTCCTGCTAGAATATACAACCATGCAGGACCATAAACCCATATCATCTGTGTCATATTTTCAATTAAAAACGTTGAGGAAATGAGCAGAAATGTTCAATAAAACATTTAAGAGTTGACAGTTATACCTGGTCCTAGATGTAAAAACATTATTTATCTTAAATTGAACTTCACAAAAATCAAAGGACTTCAAGTATTGGATGATATGTTAGGCATGATGTATCAAATCTGTGGTACTGAAAGACTGAAAATACTCATATACTACAACAACAACTACCATGTGAAGAACTCAATGAAGAAATGGATAATATTAACAAATTCTTGGTAAATTAGTGGTCCCCACACTGACATTTTAGCTAGATTTCCTAGGATAATTTTATTATATGTATATTATATATATATATTACTGGAAGAGATACAATATCTTCAAAGCTGTGGCTCAAAAGCAGAAAGTTGCTATACCCTTCCAAAACTGCTTTCTATATGAAAACCTTTTTTCTTTAGAAAGAATCACCGTATCGGTGCTGTGCAGAAATTTCTTTTAAGAAGTACCCAAGCAGATTAACGAAATACCAATAGCTAAGATGCTAGTCAGCTGAAGATATTATATTCATATATACACAAATACCTACATAGATCCTACACAGACTTTCACTGACATCTCAGTGTTGCAAAGACCTCACATTGACTGCATTCATATGCTTTCTCTCCCTCTCTCATCCAGGATAATACAGTTGTCTACAGCTGTAACAAAAGAAGACTAAAGGAAATAAATTCCAAATGCAGTTATTCATTATTGATCCAGACAACTCTGAAGGTGAAAACAAGTCAGCACTGGACAATAAGAATTTTTAACAGGACTGTTATTCAGAAATTCAGTTTGCAAAACCATAAAGCATGATGGAATGGTCCTGGCTGACTTCCATATTTCTAACTTTCTTTCTGATATGCTAATGTAAAAAATACAATTATGGACATAAATCACATATTCTGATGATACCATGCCAAAAAGCTAATGCTGGCTTCTGGTCAGCTGGAAGTGGAGGAAGGTTTCTTGGGCAGCGTCTGCCAACTTTTGCTGATGCAAAAGAATGTGTATTTTCACAGGCTGACTTTTTATGTAATTTCCAGGATAGTTTCAGAGAGTAAGTAGCCCAGAAAGTTCATTGCAGATGGAAAATCACTACATTGATTCTAAACCATAGAAATAATAATATCATATCATGGTATTACGATCATAGAATCATAACATAGCTGAGGTTGATGGGGGCATCTGGAGAGCATCTAGGCCAACCCTCTTGCTGAAATTAAGGTCAGCTACAGCAGGTGTGACATACTGCACAAACTGCTGTGTCTCTTGGATAACCCTGTTAGCTTCACCTAACACATAAATATATAAATATATTTGATAATCCCTTGCAGATAAGTAAACATTACCAATCTGGTCTTTTGTGAAAGCTGACTCTTGAACTATACCTTCAGGTAAAAGCATAACCCATGCATATAAAAGCTTTTGAGACCTAGATAAAGGATAGAAATGGATGGAAAGAGGATGATGAATGCATATATTGTATATTACAATACTTCAATCTGGCTTTTGTTTTCCAGAGCAGATGTAATTCCAGCACCCGTAGTTACAAACTTAAATATATGCACTTAGAAATTTTAGAGTAAATTTCAAGTTATTCACTACTAGGGTATTTACCCTTAACAGGCAATCCTATGTTCTTAATTTAGGAGGCATAGTTTCACCATGATTGTTGCTCAAATGCTGTTTTATTAGTGTTAATGAAGTTTAATTTATATAAATGATTTTTTCTAGCATTCAGCAAGCACAATGGCCTTTCTGCTGCTTATAAATTTATGCAGAAAAAAAAATACAAGTGGTAAAAAATAATGTAATAGTTAATTTTTTAAAAAATGACAACAGTTAAAGGTTGTGAAACTGGAAATTATACAACTCTGATGGGTTGAAGTTTCTTGTCATTATGTGTTAAAGGCTTTAAAAGAGGACAACAAATATCCAAGAACATGGAACTGGTTTTCAAAATGAATGATCACAAGCACTCACAGAAATAATCTAGCAAATATCATTAAATACAAATATTGCCTCTGGTTTTACTTGTCCTTGAGCTTCAGAGTGCTGGAGGCTAGGACAGGATACCACAGAGTACTTTTCACAAAGTGTCTGCAAATAAATGGAACACTGGCAACTGCTTAATGGACTAGATGAACCTTTATACTTAGAACAACTGTGCTTATGGAGGATGCATTATGTGAGTGGACAAGCATAGGATCATTTAGATTCAAATTTGTCTGTTTAAGAAATTTTTGTACTAAAAAGGATCCCCAGACCTTCTTCATAGGACCCTGCAGCAGACAGCATTTCAAATTCATGATTGGTGCAATTCAGATTGCATGTTTGGTGCAAACAACTCACCACAGTAGGCAAAACTGAGAATTAAGGGATGGCTTCCATGAATAAAGTGAAAAAAGACAGAGATTGCTTTGCTATATTTTTCATTTGGTTTGGAAGAAGAGGTATAATTTTGCTTTTTCCATGAGAAATATATGTTCTCAGAAAATGAAAATGTCAGATAATGGTATTTGCAAGTTTTAATGAAAATCTTCATGATTATGATAAAAAGTTTTTTTTTATTATTTATTTATTTATTTATTTTTTTCAGGCCTTTCCTAAAGAAAACATAAATATGGGAGAGAAGCTGCATTATTCTCATTTTAATCATGTTCTCCTGATAGGAAAGAAAATGAAATAGAACATAAAATTTAAAATTAGTTTACTGAATAGTTCTAAATTAAAAAGCAAACAGGACAGCTTTTTTTCACCAAAATATATTTCTGGGCTGTGTCTAATCTGGGTTCCCTGCACTAAGCCTGATCCTGACCCTCACTTGTGGGCTGACGTGCTGGCTCAGCCTCAGCCCAGCCCCAGCCTGATGGTCACTGGACCTAATCCTAACCCTGATTTACAGAGTGACTTCCCACTTTCACTCAAACCTGCCTCATCACTGTGATACTGCCTTATGATCTGGACTCTTGGTTGGATCTGGCCACAATAGTCAGGTCTGTCCTGCTCCCTGTTTGGGGCGGTGGTTCACAGAAGGCTACCAGCACCCTGACAAATAAACCTGCATAATATGATCTAAGAAGAAAGAAAAGTGTGTTCACAACTTTTCATTGCCGAAGATTCTCAAACACTGCAAGTATCACGTGTGTTTAATGAGAAGATTCTTGTGGACTACCTAATTAAAGTGGAAATGGTTCGTATGGCTACATTCATTTTTTTAATGTAAGGAAGGAAAGTGAGAGAGAAGCAAAGTATCCTCAGCTTCTGAATCTACCCGTCAAAATGTAGAAAATGATTGACACTTCTAAATACAAATACCCGTGGATGTAGAAGATGTGGTTGAATAGTCCACTCTAGAGATGAGATGTGCCACCAGTGTAATAGAAGAGTCTTACCCAGGAAACACCTAGACGCAAAGAAAAATGCCTGCAGGGAAAATTTAAAAATAAAAAAGCAAACATACACACACAATAGCATAGGTAAATAGGGAAACAAGATAAAAATGCATAACAAAAATGTTTGCATTACTTAGAGCAAGGGAGCAGACAGTAACTAAACAGAGGTGACCTTGTAGTACCTTACTTCCTGAGATGTTCACATATATATGCATGCAAGCCTGCTGGCATATAAATAGCTCTCTGTTCTGATGGAACTGAATGCAGTCTCTGCAGAATGACCAATGGTATCTCTGCACTCTGTTTAGATCTCTGCTTACATTCCAGACACCTCTGAAGATCTAATTAGTACTAAACATGCTTCAGTCAAGATTTAGAGAGTTTTGCCATGGTTATATCTCTCTTTAAAATAGAATACAAGTTTCAGGCACTGGGTTAAATATGGGTTGCAAGTTTTGTCCAGCACCCAAGAAGGTCTTAGAAATACAAAAAGTCTTACAGAAAATTCACTATTCCTTACCATTCTCCTAGTTTCCTAGTTAATCAATGCATTTCAACACCACGAATCAAAGCCATGAAAAAAGTGACATGCCTAACTTACCTCTCAAAAAAAGAATCTACCAAAAGGGCTCACATTGATTTATTATCTTTACCCGTCCATGCAATGCTTGACATGCACAGTTACTGACACTAGGGCCCAACAAGTTCAAATAAATTGTATCTCATGGAGACATAGCCAGAGTGCTAACCAAGTAGATTGCTTACTGAGTTCTTGGCAGTCATCTACGGGTATTTGATGAGGAAGAAGTCTAAGTCTCATTCACTGTAAATTGATACAGGCACATCAGAATATGCTGATTTTGGTCCTGAAAATAAGATGTAGAGACATGTGTCGCTTAGAGCATGTTACCAATACAAATTTATGGTCAGTTTTAATGTGGCTTTTAGCCCAGGTTCACACATTTTTTAAAAAAAGAACTCTTAGAGTTATGTTTCCATGTATTGAAACAGCATGTATTTATTCACAGTAAGAGAATTCAGTTTTATTTCTTTCTTTTTTCTCTGTTTTTATTTTAGGGGAGATCTCTTTGCCATGACTATGTTTTAAAAGCTTATTTTAGTAGATCTCAAATTTTGATTATTTTCTTACTATTCGGCTTTTCTACATACTCATTTCTCACCTATCTCACACATAGTGGAAGGTGTTGTTTAGTATGCAACTTTTTTCCATCAGCAAAAGCCCCCTCTTCAACAGCCTCCTTCTATGACACCAAACATGCCTAAGCCAAAGAGCTCTAGAATATGTCATTTCAACATGAATTAACAAAATATAGAATCACCTCAAAATGTGCTTATACTTCCATGTATGACATAGAATATTGTTTTAGAAGAAGAATCTAAACTCTGGTTGTAGACCAACACCTGGCTAATGCAGATGTCCCACTGAAAGGATATAACACAATGTTCAAGAACTGAGTAGAAGTGGTTGTTTTATTTAGATTCAGAAACAGAGGAGAAGAGATCTAAGACTCACAAAGACCCCTTAGAGAAAGGAGTGGAAGAACAAGACAAAACTGCAAAAAAGAAAACAGTGCTAGAATTGACTAAGATAAGGTAGCATGACAATATGAAACTCTCTTACAAATCTACATGCTCTTTTAGACATAGCCAACTTGGCAAAAAAAAACACAAACACCAGAACTGAAGCAGAATGAAGATCCACCTTAATGAATGATGCCTCTGTCACTGTTATTGTGAGTAAAATCGCATCAGAATTATGAGTGAATCCCACCTTGGACGTCAACATAAGCATTGGTTTTGGAAACATCAGATTTTGTTAGTTTTTAAAGGTATCTTTCCCACCTTTGCTACTTGTGAAATGAAACAAGCATAAGGGAGAAAATAACTTATCATGTAACACAGAAATTCTTAGGCAGAAAAAAAGTTTAAATAACATTCCCCTTAGCATGCAAAACCTTTCAATTCCTTGAATATAAAGGAATAGAATATCAATCAGTCAGTGGATTACAAAAATTTCTCTTACACAAAAGTATGCAAATTTGCCTTAGAGGGCAGTTGTTTTTTTCTACACAGAGTTATCTTATAAACCATTTAATTTTAGGAAAGATCTGTATACATTCATTATATAAGAAATTTGCTACCAAGTAATTTTTTGGCTTTTCTCACCTTCTCTTAATGATGATTTATTCAGGAGGAGTTCTGGTTTACTTTTGCATCTGAAATTCTTACCTCACTGATTCAGTAACTTAAACATGAAAAAAGAAATATTGACCCAAAAAAGTTTTTTGTTTTGTTTTGTTTTGTTTTGTCAGCAGGCTTCACTGCTTACTATTTTAGACAAGAAATCTATGTGTTTATTTTTCAGTATTCTTAATTTCTGTTGCACTGCCATTCTTAAGGAGAGCATGAAAAGTCATCATGAAAACAAGGACAGAATGACCAAGCTTAGAATATCAACAGAGTAGGCCAAAAAATCACATAGTATCTGCAGAAATTTTAGTAATTTAGGAATTCATCTTCATGCTCATAGAGGATCTCCCCACTTTCACAGTATCAGCAGTGTACCAGACTCCCACCTTTACTACTGTAAATGCAGAAATGCCAACACTGGGTCAAACTCTATGATCCACCCCATAATATATGTAGCAGTTTAAAAACTGGATGCTTAGAAAAAGTTATAATAACAGGTTAAACACAGTAATGATTTTTTTTTCAGTATACTCTCCCAGCTTTCAAAATATCTCCCAGCTTTTAAAATATCAATGAATTTCCTCAGCTACAGATTACATCTGTATTTAACATGCCTTCAGTAGGCAATCTCTTCCCACTTAGTTTCAGGGTTGAAAAACTCAGAACAGCATTGTATTTTTAACAATATACCACTATAAATTTTCTTAGTGTAGCAACACAATGTTTTTATTATTATTATTATTATTATTTTAGCACAGCAGGATGTATGGTTGGGGTGGTGGACTGGGGGAATGAGGCCCATGACTGGGACAGGACTGGGGCTTCAAGGTGGCTCCCAAGCACTGGTGGGGAGGCTCCCGCTGAGGTGCCTCAAGGCCAGAGAACCACAATAGGGGCCTGAGTCCAGGCAGCCCAATCCCAGGAGAGCTAGGAGGGGGAGAACCCACTCAGGGCTCTGAAAGCAGCAAAAGGCAGCTTAATTTCTTTGGTTTCTCTTGAGGAAAACTCTTACCTGCAGGCATTTGGTGGGAAAAACCTGGAATGGCAACGTGGATGGCGTTAGTCACTGACATCTAAGTAGTTGTATAGGTAGCTGCTACTGTAGTGCACCTCCACCTGTCAATTCTGTCAGTGCTAGCCTTGCAAATAAAATTTGTTCTGTAAGGTGCTTTAATTTCACGTTATGTTTCTATAGGTCAGAACAGTGAAGATTAGGTCCTAAAACGAGAAGAATAAATTCACATCTTGGACAGTCACTAAACCTCAGATCACTCTAGCTGCACGGCACAACCCATATAGCAAACATGTACTGTTGTACATACACTTGCCTTGAAGAAAGCTCAACAGAAGAATTTAAGTTGACTGCCTCCTTCGGTTGAGCTTTGGAGTTCATGAGTGACCAATAAAGTCGCTGTATCGCTTCCGAGTAATTTCTGACCTCTTACAGCATGGCAGTATTTACATAAATTAGTATCATCAATGAGTATCTCAAAGTTGACTCCTGCACCACTTTTCACTGACTTGTGAAAGTTTAATTTGTTAGGCAGGTACTTGCAGCATTGTGAAGCGGTAGCCTCTCAGATCACAATCACAACTCATTTCTGAACTGGCACAGTCCCCTCCCTGATGGGGCCTGGCACGAGCATTTCTCTGAAGTTTCAAGTGCAACTCCATGAAGACCTCCTTCCTCAGATCCACACTTTGGAATCAGTGCTGAACACCTCATATTGCTACCATCACATGGAACAACCTTGTGCTAACTGTGCTACCTTCTCAGTGTGTAAAATGAAGCACTGCCAGCACTCACAGGCTGCTGAATTACAAACTTAAGTGGCAAAAGTTAACTCTGTTTTGCTGAGATATTACACAGTACTGCAGTAGGTGAAAAAAATGTCATGAAAAGTTGGGAAGCCTGAGTGTTGCTCTTAGCAAACTGAAACCTCAATATACTCTGCAAATTGAACAAATCTCTAGATGCTTCTGTAAACATCCCATCAATATTCTGTTTAATGTAATTGCATTAGAATGTTTATTATATTCTCAGAATTGCCATGTAAACAGTAATCACTTAATCTATATTTTTTTTGTGTATAATTAGACCAAATTCTATGGCCCTCCTAATTTTCCTTAGTAAAAAGCTATGTCCTGATACATAAGAATATTTTCCCATCTTCTGTTCACTGTAATGTTTCACGTTTTCCCTTCATTTTTCAAATTTCTTATTCTCTTTGTTTTCTTATTTTTACTTCCCTGTTGTTTCTTCATAACACTAACGGTTTAGTACTTTACCATGAAACAGCTATGTGAATTTACCTGTGAGGCAAAGGCACTTTTATGTCCTGGCTGAACTGTTTTTCTCTCAAGCCTTATATTTCTGAATAAAGTATGAAGAGTTTTTTTGGTCTGTACAGATTTTCAGAGCATAATTAATTCAACATTATTATTATTACTATTGTACAATTAAACACAAATAGCATAGAATACAAAACCTTCATAAACCTTTTCCTAAATCTGTCACAGTATTAAACTTGATTGAGTTGTTACATCATATTACATTATTTTGCTTTAAAGCCCCTAGTTGTGAGCAAAAATTTTCCAAATCTCAGTTCAACCCACACTGATAAATCAGTTTATCTTCAAATTAGATATTGTCATTTCAAATCTCAGTAGCTTTTTGTTATTTGTGATTAAATTCTTAAATTTTGGTATTTTCAAAATGCATTAGGCAAAATCTGTATTTCCAGCGGCTAGCATGAAACTCGTTTTTGTCTGATGTCCTGATCATAACCACTGTACAAGAGAGGGAGAATGTCCATAAGAAATAAATGACAGAATAAATAAAATTATTCCCATTTTACTCAAAGATTAATATAACTTTCCCACACTGACCAAAAAAACAGGAGTGGGGTCTGAAGCTATATTTTACATGCTACTAGCTTATTACATATGTATGAGTTTTAATGGAAGAACCACATATGCACGAACAGAAGAAAGGACTTCTGCCTGCTTACCTTCTCCGTGTTTTCACATCTGAAGTCCCCTTGGAAGGTTTCTAGTATGCTGAAACTGCTGGTTGAAAGTTGGAGAGCTAGTGTAAAGCTATGTCACGTAGGCTTGATGCAACAGAGATCAGGACGTCACTGGGGAGGGGATCAAGAGAAAAACTGAGCTAGCCTAGATGACAGCATATAAACATCAGCTCCGCAATGATCCTTCCAAGTTATACAAATAGGGCAAGATGGCATTTCTGAAGGCTAGAGTGCAGGATGATGATGTTAAAGCACAAGGTAATGAAACCTGCACTGGATTTTTTTATTGTTGTTGTCTTAAAATCGGAGCGGGAGTACAGGTGGTGTTTTTGTCCATTCCTACAGTGGCAGGGAATGGTTCAGAGAGGACATGAAAAGCCCACCTGATAAACATGTGGCCCAGAGGCTGGTGCCGACACAGAAGTTTTGGGTTCTTTGACCACGGGGCGCTCTACTCAGCACCTGGCCTGATGGCCGCAGATGGGTCCCAACTGTCCGCAAGGGGAAAACGGATCCTGGCCCAGAAGCTGGCAGGGCCCATTGAGAGGGCTTTAAACTAGGTAAGAAGGGGGGCGGGGACAAAACAAAGCCTGTTGGAGGTGTGCCAGGGGGAACAGTGGCAAGGCTGGGGGAGAAGGCTAAGGCCCAGCTGAAGTGCATTTACACTAATGCATGCAGCATGGGCAACAAGCAGGAGGAGCTGGAAGCCATTGCGCAGCAAGCAGGCTATGACTTGGTTGCCATCACGGAAACGTGGTGGGACCACTCTCATGACTGGAGTGCTGCAATGTCTGGCTATAGGCTCTTCAGAAGGGACAGGCAGCACGGAAGGGGTGGTGGAGTGGCTCTCTATATTAGAGAGTGTTTTGACGTCATCGAATTTGAGGCTGGGAATATGACAAGGTGGAGTCGCTATGGGTTAGGATCAGCGGAAAGGCCAACAAGGGAAGCATCCTGGTGGGGGTCTGTTATAGACCGCCAAACCAGGATGAGGGGACGGATGAGGAGTTCTACAGGCAGCTGGCGGAAGTTGCGAAATCGTCAGCGCTTGTTCTTGTGGGGGACTTTAACTTCCCAGACATATCCTGGAAACACAACACAGCCCAGAGAAAGCAGTCCAGGAGGTTTCTGGAGAGCGTGGAAGATAACTTCCTGACGCAGCTGGTTGGCGAGCCCACCAGGGGAGGTGCCCCGCTATACCTTCTGTTCACTAACAGAGGACTGGTGGGAGACGTGTTGGTCGGGGGCTGCCTTGGGCAGAGTGACCACAAAATGGTAGAGTTCTCGATACTTGGTGAAGTCAGGAAGGGGATCAGTAAAACCGCTGTCTTGGACTTCCGGAGGGCTGACTTTGAGCTGTTCAAGACACACTGGTTGGCAGAGTCCCTTGGGAGGTGGTTCTGAAAGACAGAGGAGCCCAGGAAGGCTGGGCGCTCTTCAAGAAAGAATTCTTAATGGCTCAGGAGCGGTCTGTCCCCACATGCCCAAAGACCATCCGGCACGGAAGAAGACTGGCCTGGCTGAACAGAGAGCTGTGGCTCGAGCTTAGGAGAAAAAAGAGGGTTTATAATCTTTGGAAAAGAGGGCAGGCCACTCAGGGGGACTACAAGGATGCTGTGAGGTGGTGCAGGGACAAAATCAGAAAGGCCAAAGCTCATCTGGAGCTCAATCTGGCTACTGCTGTTAAAGACAACAAAAAATGTTTTTATAAATACATCAACACAAAAAGGAGGACTAAGGAGAATCTCCACCTTTACTGGATGCAGGGGGAAACTTAGTTACCAGAGATGAGGAAAAAGCTGAGGTGCTTGACGCCTTCTTTGCCTCAGTCTTTAGCAGCAAAACCAGTTGTTCTCTGGACGCCCAGTACCCTGAGCTCGAGGAAGGGGATGGGGAGCAGAATGTGGCCCCCACAATCCACGAGGAAATGGTTGGTGACCTGCTACAGCATTTGGATGTACGCAAGTCAATGGGGCTGGATGGGATCCACCCGAGGGTATTGAGAGAACTGGCAGAGGAGCTGGCCAAGCCGCTTTCCATCATTTATCGGCAGTCCTGGCTATCGGGGGAGGTCCCGCTTGACTGGGGGCTAGCACGCGTGACACCCATCTACAAGAAGGGCCGGAGGGTAGACCTGGGGAACTATAGGCCTGTTAGTTTAACATCAGTGGCAGGGGAGCTCATGGAGCAGATTATCTTGGGTGTCATCATGCGGCAGTTGCAGGGCAAGCAGGCGATCAGGCCGAGTCGGCATGGGTTTATGAAGGGCAGGTCCTGCTTGATGAACCTGATCTCCT
>NC_048894.1:74703991-74719434 GCF_011077185.1 Oxyura jamaicensis
CTACAAGAAGGACATGGAGGTGCTTGATCGAGTCCAGAGAAGGGCTACGAAGCTGGTGAAGGGTCTGGAGAACAAGTCTTAGGAGGAGCGGCTGAGGGAGCTGGGACTGTTTAGCCTGGAGAAGAGGAGGCTCAGGGGTGACCTTATTGCACTCTACAGGTACCTGAAGGGAGGCTGTAGCGAGGTGGCGGTTGGTCTATTCTCCCACGTGCCTGGTGACAGGACGAAGGGGAATGGGCTAAAGTTGCACCAGGGGAGGTTTAGGTTGGATATTAGGAAGAACTTCTTTACTGAACGGGTTGTTAGTCACTGGAATAGGCTGTCCAGGGAAGTGGTTGAGTCACCATCCCTGGAGGTCTTTAAAAGACGTTTAGATGTAGAGCTTAGGGATATGGTTTAGTGGAAGATTTGTTAGCGTTAGGTCAGAGGTTGGACTCGGTGCTCTTGGAGGTCTCTTCCAACCTAGACTATTCTGTGATTCTGTAAAATGTTGAAGGGTTCAAGACTATCATGAGAAAGAGGCCAGGGAAGCCATACGGAAAAAGAAACAAACAGGGAAGAAGGGAAAGGACATGTCTGAAGTACATGGTGAAAGGTGTAAGGAGGAAGATCAAGATACCAGAACATATACGATTCCAGAAAAGAGGATATTTAGGGAAAAACAGGTGTAAAATATATATGTCAATACTGAGGAAAAAAAAAAAAAAAAGATACAGTGAAGAGGTAGGAAGGTCAAGGAAAGGTGTTTTTGCCATCATTTTTAGTTCCCTTTCAGAAAAGTCTGACTTTCTCTTTCTGTTGTCTCAAAATTGTGACTATTATCTTTAGAAGTCCATTTCACAATTTATTTCTCTAGCAATGTCTTCTGGGGCATCACATTGCATATAGGGCTGTGCCATACTCAGCCTGAAACGTTGTACAGATACCTGAACTTTCAATTTTTGTTTGTTTCCATTACTTTCTCCTCATCTTTAAAGCATGGACTTTGATTAGATCTATGTGTGTATTATATATCCTTCTTTCTTCATGGTCTCACTATCCCCTAAATGCTCTGAGTTACCAAATTTTGTCTTCAGATACCACCTAACGTCTCAGAATTATGAACTGGATGTATATGTTAGGGAGACAAATGACAGGTTAAAAAATAGTGTGCATTTTAGGAAACCTGAATTCAATCTTCGCTCATATACTTTTACACATTTTGGATGGGTAATGCATTTCCTATCATTTATTACTAGGCTCTGTTGAAATGATAAGCAGTATTTGGAATATATGATTTTGAAATTCAGTCTAAGGCACTAAATCCAGACACAGTGGTGCAAGAATTGAACACCATAGCAACAGCTTTATGTTCCTGCAATTTTTCATCATCTGCTCTGCTGTGCATTTTCACAAAATCAACAGCATTGTTTTAGTGGTCACTTCGGCTGCTTCACTGCTGCATATTGGAAGATAAATCCCCATGCCTGCTTTTATTACTGGGTATTTTTAGCTAACTGTGTTGATTTAGCCCTAATTACTTATAAACTGTGTCAGATAGATTAAATATTTCCAGGTGTGTATTTCATTAAGTCTTTTAAATCAATTTTATTAAGGCAGTAACTCACCAAATCAGCATGCTTAATTGGCCAAATAAGTTATACACAGAGTGAGAACGGTGTCACACTCAAATGGAGGGTTGGGTAAAATAAAATCTATACTGCTGATGGCCTGTACACTGTGAAAGATGTTGGATGAGTCACCTATACCTAAACCTTTACCTTTTGCTTTTCTTCTATGTCTTATCCAACAACTGCTCTCAGATTAATCCTTTTTCTAAGGCTACATTCTTTCAAGCTGCAGGCCAAATGCAGGACTAACCTGTAATGGGTTTCAGTCCAATAGACCTCTTCTATTCCAGTCATTGAGTCCAACAGGTTACTTGGCTGGTATCAACCTTTTCTAACCCTACATTCTAATTTAATGTATAGCGTTTAAAGAATTCAACTGTCCTTTATTTTATCTCATGAGGGTTAGCCTACCATGGACAACAGAAAAACCTGGTCTGTGCATTGATTGCCATTTCTTTTCCTAACTTTGTTGTCTTTGCACAGTGCTCTGGATTTTGAGAGGCCTCATTAGCCTCTTTTCTTAGAATGAACATGATTTTGCACAGCATTTGGCTTAAGTTTTAAGTGCTGTTTCAAGCACTGAGAAACATAGTGCAAGAATGGTTCTGTTCAAAATTATCTCAAGCAACCCTGCCCTCCACCCCATGTTTTTTTTGCAGGGCATGGTGTGGGGACTCCCAGGCTATCTGTCTGTGGAATGAATTTGCCTGCACTTTTAAGCTTAAACTGAACACTGCATGAGTGTAATTATGCTTTCTTCACACCCTTTGAAAAAATACTACAATAATTTTATGGCTGTGTTAATAAAGTGGGTTAACCGATACACTGATTACAAAATCAGACTTTTGATGGTAAAAAAAAAAATCCATAAAATATATCAGAAAGTATTATGAGTTTCCAAATTAGTCTGTTTTTCATATGAATGTAAACACTCTGGAAGTTTATGAACACTCTAATAGCAAACTCTATGAAATCCAGTATGTTTTCTCAGAATCCTCAAGCGCTCAAATAGCATTCTTGTCCAGAACTATCAGCCTGTTAACAAACATAGTATCTACAAATAAAAATGCTGTTACTGTGTCACATAATGCTGCCATATTATTTCCAGACCTCTAACAGCAGAAATCAGCAGCGGAATTCCAGGCCACTTTATCAATGAGTAGGAAAGCTCACTGCACACAGACTCCATCCCCCTGGTGTAACTTGCTTTTCTCTCTCCATGCAGACAGATGATGACACTCCTCAAACTGTATTCAGAATACTCCTACAACATTTGCTGTAGCTCAGTGATCTCTCTGTCTCAACAACAAAAGTATCATGAACCAAAAAACGTTCAAGAGTAATCTCCTGTACTTGTTGTTCAGATACATATTCTAGCACCACCGTCTCTACTTAAAACCTGGAATATTAGTGCACGTGCAGTAAATACTTCCAATGCTGAATGTGTAATTGATACTCTAATAATTTCTGTTTGTTGTGACACTGCTGCCAAACAGCAGTATTTCTGTGTTTTGTTCCAGCTTCATCAGAGTTAACAGTTTTATACAAACCCTCTTTCATGGTGTCTTATGGAAAATGAACAGTAGCAGCAATTCATTAAGAATTCCATTCTAATTTAATTTCTGTAAAGATAAACAAATTAGGATGAAGAAATGAATCTCTCCAAGAGACAAGAGTTAAATATACTGCTGAATTCAACAGTTTTACAGCATACCAGGAACGCTTAACTATTTTAACAAACAATACTTGAAATTAGCAGGAAAGGGAGATTTTTTTTTTTTTCTTTTTTTCTTTCCCCCCTGGCAGCATACAACACCATCTCTGGCCTCTGCTAAGCTATCCATGCCAGCTGTGATTCTTCTTCTTGGCTACTGCTGAAACTGAATGTTTGCCTTTAGAAAACAACATGCTAACCAAAGAGCAAGTTTTATCAAAGTATTATGGAAATAGGGCCAAGGGCTTTCCAATACTTTGAAAATTGTTTTGCTTATCTAAACCCTTTTTCATTGTGGAGCTTCTAGTGTCATCTACCTGTAGCACAAGACCTTTAATCATAAAAATATAGCAGTAATATTAACATTTTTGTCTACTACTCATTGATGTACACAAGCAGAGGGGGGTTGGCAGTAAACAAGCTTGAGTTCATTCCTCCATTTGTTTTATTTATTTTTGCAGTGTATTTTAAATGGATTCTCTCTGGGGCTTCTTGCTCCTGCAAGCAGTAAATCAGGCAGCGGGGCAAAAGAGCACTCGAAAAGATTACTGCACCAGTTGGGCTTAAACAGCTCCATCCCAGCAGGGCAAAAAGGTCAGCTCCACTGTAATGAACCCCATAGTTAGGAAGCCAGTGTTTTGTGCTTTTTCACATCAATGTTACTTAAATATAAGTGATATTATTATTCCTATTATGACTGTGTGATCAGACAAAGGCAATTCTATCCCTCCTGAAAAATGATACTCAATTTTTTTTTCTTAATCTGGAATCCAAGGATGCACGGGTACATAAAACTACAGAATAACTGCCTTTATGTTCATAGGATATTATTCAAGTTGTCTGTCCATTTGTCCGTGTTCCTCCCAGCCCCCACAAATAAAACAAAAAAAAAACACCTCAACAACTGATTATTTCAGTTTACACCTACCTATATGGTGAGCTATAACCTCTCTTGTAATTATGCTAAATCTAGAGGAGGGAATTCACCCTTCTAAGGAACTGGATCAGGGGCACAAAAAATGAAACAAATCATTCAGCATCACTAGTCACAAATAAACAATAATGCAGTATTTGCAGTCTAAATAATGAAATAGAGACAGCAGCCTACGTTACATATTTCTCTCTTTAATACAAATTGGCCATATTGTCACCAGGCCAGAGTTCACTGATCTTGAAATAATTGGATGGAAAGTGTAGATAGTGCACCAAATTAAATTAAACATATAATGATTGCAGAAGTGGGGGGAAATCGTTGGAAAATGCAATAGCAAATAGATTAAAATACTACCTCTGGTTGCAATTTGACATTTGTTACTATAATATTACAACAATATGTCTATCATGAGTAGCTGGGGCACAAAGCCAGTCACATTTACATGAAAAGTAATATTAGAGTGATGGCTAAAATGGGACATGTTAAAAGCATCTCCACATCTACTTCTATGATCATCTTTTAGGTTTAAACTGTCTATATTCATTTAAAAAGCATAATTATGTTATAATTAGATATTGATCACTATACATAATGCTTTCACACACAGATGCCAAATTTTTTCTTTTTCTCTTTTTTTTTTTGTTTTGTTTTGTTTGAAGTTTCACTCTAGTAAACCTTTAGAGCCAAATTTATCATCTTTAGTAGTATTTTCCCATAACTACTCAACATCTCAATTCAACAGATTAGAAAGGAAGCAATAGGGGAAAAACAATCACTAATGTGAGTCTAAATGACCAAGCTATCTGTGAATTCAGAGTATCAGCTTCCAGAATAGCTTGAAGGAGCCTGTTGATGCCTTTTTTTTTTTTTTTTTTTTTTTCCTAGAAAGCTTGTGTGAGACATGCTACCTGATCAGATGCACTTTTAAGGAGTATTTCTTATTTTCTTGTGATTTTATGACATTACTTCATCATGATCTAAGTATATATATACATATAATGGAAGGAAGCAGGTGAGAAGGACAAGAAAAGCAGCATTACAAATGTGTGCATGAAGCTACAGTGAAAAGACTTGAGTATAAAGGAGGGAGACGACAGAAGTCAATAAGCCAATAAGTACAAGGCAGAGAAAATTCTGCAAGAGCTGGAGAAAAAACTAATCAGATACATAAAGCAAAAAGAAAAAGTTTCTGATGATCTAGTTGTTGGCCATCACTCGTGTCATTTGCTTTAAATAAAGCAAAGGCTCAATTATTCATTCTAGCATCTCACTATGGTTCTTGCTATTCAATTTAAAAGACAGACTTTGAATGAATGACAGCATCATTAACATGTTACAATCAACTGGAAAGGCAGAGTTATTCTATTTGAGAAATAGTATGCATGTATCTTAATTGAGCTCATATAAAAGAGATGTTAAATAACGTGAGAATAAATGTGAAGACTAGTGTCCATTTTCACTCAGATTAAAAATCTCTTGGAACAGATTAAAAATTAGCTGATCATACATTGTTGCAAGGCAAATATTTGTTAGCTGACACCATGGCACCATGTTGGCCATTCTGAATCTCCCCTGGGGTTACATTGGTAAAGGCAGCACTCCAGAAATCCAAATCTGGGCCATGGTCTTGTAAAAGAATCCTGCATATGTATCTGCTCCATCAGTACTGCCTCATTCCCTTTTTTTTATTCCACTCCCCCCAGCTTCCGCTGGACCCTAGAGTATTTGAATACTGCTTCAGAGCTATTGATTTATGTGTTTATTCTTGACATTGTGTTACTAAAAAAGCTGTTTCACAAATTGATTCAGTATCTCTTTTAAGCAGTTAACTGAAGTTCTCTGAAGAATTACAAAGCTTAAGCTGAAATTTATTAGTAGAAATAACAAAAATGAACAGTTACTGTCACACAAGATTTCTTAGGTGCCTTTATGAGTTCTACTTCAATTCTCTTGAGAATCAAGCACTGTTAAAATCAGACACTGAAATTTCCCATTTTATGTTCCACTTCGGCATGATATGGTTAATGTTAGACTTTAAGACTACAAACTTCACAGTGCCTTTTATTGCTGCTCTGTGTCTTCCTGACTCCAAAATTCTCCTGGGTTTTAATTAGGGTCTCTATAACCCTTAGGTTTTTAACCTCTTTTAAAAAGCAACAGGCTCTTTGACCAAACACTGCTCCAGGATTTTTCTGACTATTTAATAGTTATTTGCTTAATATGACTCCTAGGTAAAAAACATGTAAACAAAAGCACAATCTGCACTAAAGATATATAACTACTCCTACTTCTACAACAGCAGTGAGACCCCCAGCTTTGGAACCAGAGTATTACTGCTTGGCCAGGAAAGGAAAAAAAAAAAAAAAAAAAAAAAAAAGCAGGACCAAGGACCAAGACTGAACAAAAACTGAACAAAACTTTGATTTCTTCCCCGGTAGAAGACTAGGAGCTACGTGGCTATGTAAGGACAGAGGAAGAATAGCTCTTTGGACTTTTAAGGAAAAAGAGGAAAATGTGAAAGATACAAAAGGGAATATTAATGTCAACAGTTCCCTAGCTCATGGCAAAATATGTCATGAACTATTTGAAATTCCTGGTAAAGGAAACGGCTGATATTGTGCTGTTAAAATCTGGGCACTACATAAAACAGACATGGCAGATTTCTTGGCTTCCAGTGGTATTTTCTGAAGAAAATACTAGGAAAATATCAAGAATAAAACAAATTAGCAGAATACCTTCCATGGAAGAAGAACATGGGCAGCTAAAATCCTTACTAGAGCTCTCTGGAAGTCTGGAAATCAGAAGTGCATCTGTACCTGTCAGTATCAAGCGTTAGCAAAGAAGAAGACTTTCAGATGATGGCTTAATTTCCAACAGCACCACCGAAAAGTTCCAGAACCTGTAACAGTTGTAAGAAATTTTCAGTAATGAAGGCTTGGTAAGCAAACTGGGAAGCTGTGTAGCAGAAATGAGACTATGTATTTGAGACTAAGCAAGAAAAGAAATGCGGGAGAGAGGATTTCTCAGGGAATAACAAACAAATAAAACAAAAAGTAGAATATTTTGACAATTTTGACAGAAAGCTTAAGAACCAGCCTAGAGTCTTAAAGAACAAGGGTATGAAGGACAATGCTTGCAGAATGCTGAAAGATGTAGCAATCAGAATTTGCCATTTTTTATACCTGTGTTTATAGAGTACAGTGTCCTGACACGAATAAAGAAACTGAGATACTACAAGGCTGAATATAGAAAGGTAAGCCAACCAACTCAGAGCCTAATTAAACAGAACATGTTATAAGCACATTTTAAACGATGCTCAGCTTTGCCCAGCCAAAGAAGAGGGGAAGCAAAAATGGCAGTAGTGGACCTCTTGTCTGAGTGTAAAAACATGTACAGATACAAAGAAAAGAGCACCAAGATTCTGAATATCTTTCCATGGAAAGCTTAACACCTAGTAATTCTTAGCATCTTGACAAGGATTTGTTCTTAAAGCATTCCATCTGTCTATGAACGTACAGTGATGACATCAGAAAAACATGTGCCCACCCGATTTTGAAACTGAGACCCAAAGCTGAAAATCTAAATAGTCATGGATTTTTAGTATCTAATATCTATCTTAAACTTATATATTTTTATACCTATTTAGGTTCTTAACTAGGTAGTTTCCAAATAATCACTTCTCGATTTTGTCTTAGCCATGAGACTATTTGAAATTACATTTTACAACTGTAAAATAAGAAATTACAATTTACAACTGAGAGCCATTTTCAGAAAAAAAAAAAAAAAAAAAAGCCTTGAAGGCAATTTTATCCAAGGCAAAAACACTAAAAAAAAGTCCTTTTTTCTTTTTTTTTTTTTTTAATGCAATCTCCCATAAAAGTTTTTTTCCTTTTGTTTTTTTTTTTTTTTTTTTTTTCAACTTTCTCATAAAGTCTACAATGGATTTCTTATGTAATTGGCAGCTAGCAGAACATTTTATGCCTTTGATTTTTAATGTCTTATAATTTCATATTATCACATTTTCAATCATACTAAACTAAGGCATACCACAAAAGAACATTGATTAATAAATGAATGAGGGCTACTAGAGCAGGTTTTTTCATTCTGGATGGAAAAGAGACTATCATGCTGAGACTGTAACCACAGGCACTATCTTAATTGTGAAAAGAAATGCATGGATTCTGATAAACAACAACAAAAAAAATCAAAAAACTATGACTCATGAGTTACAAAAATCACAGTAAATTTAGAGATAAAAAATAATTTTTCATATTATACAAGATAAAATGTTATATCATTTTTATATAATTACATATAAGGCTTGCTTCTCTGGGCATCTATACTATATGTTTTGAATAAGCCTGGGTGAAATTTTTCGTTACGCAAAAGCTGCAACAGTGAAATTTCTATGTAAATCTTAAGGAGAAGTAAGGACAATCTTGTTTACATTGTGTTAAATTCTGCAGAATTCCAGCAAAAGGCTTACTGCACTTACATCCACTACTTAATAATGCATTGTACTGGACCTAGAGGCAGATGTTGTTATTTATTAAATCACATGGGAATTGCAAGTATTGAACTACTGGATATCCCTTCACAGCATGCATATCTTAAGAGTGTAGCCGTGGATCAGCAGAAGTCTACCTACTACAGTCACACATTTCTTGCAATAAAGCCTGAACACACAGATGTCACAGAGGGACAGACACTTCATCTTAATCTCTGACAGCAGCATAAACGCTGGCATAAAGGATGCAAGGGGAGTCATTCCCCCTTGTATTTATCCAAATAAATATCCCCCTTATTTATCTAAATAAATTTGTTTCTTCTGCAGTTGCTGGGAATGACATGTTCAGTGAAGGCAGAGCAGGCTGGTACTAAAATTTAATTACTCCTGTGGTGTATTCTTGCAGATATAGCTAAAAATATCAGTTCCTGTCTCAGATTTTCTCTGCCCCCTTGTGTAGATAACTCCCCTTGTCACTAGCAGGATGCTCATCTCTGTGTACTGTAGCCAGAGCAGAATAAAATTTCAATATTCACCTTTGAAGGATTATTTTTGGCAGCCAGAGACAAAACAAACAAACAAACAAAAAAACAACCAACCAAAAACAAAACAAAACAACAACAAAAACAAACAAACAAACAAACAAACAAACAAAAAAACACGCAGTGGCCCAAAACTATGCAACTGGGTATGGAAAACATTCTCCAAAGAAGGATGAAAAGACTTCTTTAGGGAAGAGTTAATTGTTTAACTACCACTTAAACAAAACACTCCTATTTGATTACTAAATTCTTTCCTGGCTCTTTCCATAAAGAAGTAAGAAAGCAGCCTAGTCTGTAGACGGCTCGCATAACTTTCTATTTATCTAGCTAAAAAGTCTTCGAAAAAATGTTTCTTTCTTTAAAGCAAGGTTAATTTCATAGTATGATTGAACCTCTGCATAGTAGTGAGCATGCACACACTCACTACAAAACTGTAAGTAATATACTATGGGACTGGCACTCTAAGTACATTTAAAATGTACTGTGTTTACCTTACCAACAAAATCATTTTAGTACAGAAGTCTTTCACATATACATTTGCCATACCAGGAATTGTATTATATTCTAGCATTAATGTCCCATAAAGTTGTTACTGCCATAGGAATATCAAAGACATTTCATCGCATTCAATGAAACATGCAGGAACAGATGATTAAAATGAAGAGTCAGAGGAACAACACTAATGAATTCATGCTTGTTGTTTGCTTCTGCCTAAAATATTCGATGGAATTTCAGCAGCAAGACAACAAGCAGCATTTACCTGGTGATAGAAACAAAGAAAATGAGATCTTGACTCCTTTGAAGTTAATGGCAAAACTATTAACTTCAGTTTGCTAAGAATTTCACCTGTCATGCTTCAACAAATGGTGGGAGGCAACTGTAGCGTTAGAAGGACATTGTCACACTTCCATGTTATAGATCTTAGGCACTGAAAACATTTTTTAAGAGGGTTCTTCAGTAGCTTCTAATCAAACTGTGTTTTCCAGGTACAAGATTTCAAGCTCACAAGGCTGGTAAATTTGCCCATGGGGAGTAATAATAATTATTAAGGAAAAAACAGATGTTGCCACTCTTTTGTCTTGTATTGTCACAATTGATGACAGGACATATGCAAAACAAGGACTATGTCAGGGCAGAAAAATATAGGCCCTACATATTCTAGTCAACCACTGGAATGCCTAGTACCTGAACATAAGATATGGAAAATGGTTCTCTTCTATTTCTTGCACCTACTAGCAGGAAATAAGCATTTCAGCATGCATGTGTGCCTTCACCTTATAACCTCCACATTTGCAATGCTCCTGGAGTGTGCCTGGAATTTTGCCTACCTAACTTCACTTTCTGTAAAATTAGATTCAGTAACCCCATTTCTTGTCCAATTTCTTTCTTTCTTTTTTTTTTTTTTTTTCTTTATAGTCTAATCATTTATCCATAGTCTACTCACTTATGTTCATCTGTCCCTTCACTTACTTAAGGGTAAAATTTAGCTCTATATCAGTCTGGCTCAGAACCTTGCATAAGTACTTCATTATGTATGAATGTACAAAAATGTAATGATATTTGTTATGACACATTTTAGGAATGAATTTCGGCAAAGAATACAAAATATTGTTTTATACCTTCGTTTAAGCAATCAAAACTTGCACTTGAGTGACCAAAGCGATTCTAAGACGGAAATTACTTTCCCACGTGTGCATCACTTTGAAACTGACCTCCATATAAGCATTTGGTTATGGATTACTCTAGAACCTATTTCAAATTGTATATTCTTTCATTTAAAGTCATTAATAGGTAAAATATTCATTAATATTTCATTAATAGGTAAAATATTCAAATATCTATGTAACATAAGAGCTTTTTAATGTGCAATAAGTACCTGAGTATGAACAGCTGTAGGTCTTTGTGCTTTCAGCAATAGTAAGAAAGGAGATTTTAGTCCTTCTTATTGTACCTAAAAAGGGATTAAAGTATGTGCACTAGATGCAAGAAATGACTGCATTTAAAATTAGCTTGTTTCATACAAGTTTCTACAGCCCTAGCATCTGAATATACATAAGGATCAATTAGCAGTTGCATAAAAAAGGAATTGTTCTAAATTTATCCCAGTAGCTCACATCTACACAATGGATAAAGAAAGAAAATAATATTAAAAAAAGGACAGCTAACTATGTGATAAAGATTTTACAGTAACTTGGAAAACATTCCAGCCCCAAAAACCACCAGTTACTTTTGCAAAAGACTCGAGAACACTTCCTGGCTCCTGGATTGAATTGAACTGAATGTTGGAATTGGAATAAGCTAGTGCAGTTCCCATCCTTTTTGGAGAAAAAGTGTATGGGCAAGGAGGAAATCATTGGGTTTTCACATACATCTCCCCATCTGGAGGATCAGGAATAAGATTGGGACCAGGCTAGAAACAGCCATTCCCTACCTCTCCCGTTTTCTACCTTTTTTTTTTTTTTTTTTTTTTCTTTTTTTTTCCTGAGGACAGTGTAAATGATATTCTGCATGCCTGGAACAGTATGATAAGCAAGAAAAAAGATCTAAAAATTTCTTGCAAATGGCAGCACTGTTTCCTTTACACTCATCCTTTCATTATGCAAAAGGCTTATGGCAAGATGTGAATCAGTCTATTTCAATTAAAATGCACTTAAACATCAGCTCAGTAGATGTGGCGCCAGATCATGCTTTGTCATCAAAAATGGTGGTGGTCACTATAACAATTCAGTTTTAGTCTAAATTAGTTCTAATCTAAATTAGTGAAATGCTTTTATCAGTCCATCCCAAGGAAGACGGATTGCCTCTCTTATATGTAAACTCTCCAACATCACAGTACTTTTCTGAATATATACAGAAGGAAAATATAATGGGAAATATTATTTCTAAATGTTGAATTGCCTGAACATTGCAATAATACCATGTTACAGTTAATAATCAAAGTACTTTCTTACAGCTGTAAAATGGAAACAGATGTTGGCACTTACCCATTTCATGAATTAGGGGTGAGAGAAAAATGACACCCAACAAAACTGTTAAGTTTAAGATGTCAGTTTTGCAATAATTTCTTGCCTTCTAAATATTAAACAGTAGTTTGAGGCTGTAACAGGAGATTCTGTGCATCTTTTTATCATTTCCCTTTAGCTCTTTAGGTGTGAAGACTTAAAACTATATAATCAAAGATGTTAAAGATGGAAAAATTAATTAGTGAACTTGTTATTTTTATTCTTGATATAAGTCAGCTTTGCTGGGCTGACTTATAAACTACAGTTCTTCAGATCCTCTTTAGATCGGTTCCTAACTGAGCCCTAATGATGCAGTTATTATCACATTTGATAAGCCTCTCCTTACCACCTACATTTCCCGCAAATAAAGAACACAAGAAGAAGCTTAATTGTAGTCGCTTCCTGAATATTTACCTCTCAGCTCAATAAATCATGATGGTTCACCTCTTCCAAAGTCAATAACTATTTAATATTCTATTAAGTTTATGGGAGTAAAAGAACAGTAAACCATGTTTCTGCTATAGCAATGTAATTAATTACAAGAGGGAACATTCATTTTGAATGGCAATAAAGCATCCGTTATTCAAGGATTTTGATCATTTTAAAATTGTATGTAAAGAAGTGGACCATACAAACTTGCACTTAACTCAGTTTTCTGAGTGGTAAGTTAAAAATTTGTTAAATTATAACTTTACTACTATACTGCCATATTATTTCTGAAGAAATTCTTATGTTAACTGAGAATGACTCCTGAGATAATGATAGCCAGCCCAACTACATAAAGTCAATGAAAGAAAACTGTACAGTTTTCATTTGTAGATTAATAGTGAATATGCTATCCTTTAAGACATGGAAATTCTGGATGGCCTAAGCTCATTACATATTGGAGCTTTGGAATTCCTTAATTTATATCAGTATTCTGATTAATCCAGATTTACTTTATCCTTCTTCCATTTGCAGATAATTAGGAACACTGAGGAAAGTAATTGGTTCTTCAAAGAAGAATGAGATTTCAAAGAAAATATTATGCCTCTTAATAAAGAAAGAAAAAATATTACCATTCTCACAGTTTCTGAATACTCTCAAATACAATGGTAAGAGCAGTGAGGAACAATACATTTTATTAGAGGACCACGTTCTCTTAGAGTGAGAGGTTCTCAGATAACTTCTTATATTGATCACCTCAGAAAACTGAGAATACAGTGATACATACCATACCAATATGGATCTCATTTTTGGATTTGAGGTAGAGGGTAGAAAGATTTGGCTTTCTCCTTCTTTTTTTTCTCAAGAGCAGCAGTATCAAATACGGAAAGAAGAATAATGATCACTATTTCTTTTTAATTTAATCTGCATTCTTCCTCAATTTTTTCGTCTGTGAGAGAGACAGCAAAGGCTCACAGCAGCCAGAATTAAACATAAGCCATTTGCTCCTGCAGACTTTATACAGATGAATTAATTACAGACTAATTAGCTGCTGATTTTTGCTGACCTTTGACTCTGCTCAGGCCCTATGCATCCCTACCACTTTTCACTCTTTACAAACTGCAGATTTTGTTAGCATCTTTTTCAATAAAATAATCTCTTGAAGGGAAATTCCTGAGCACATAAACTGATAAACAGCTGATCAGTACTTCCAAAAGGTGCAGTATAGGTATAAATTAAATACCACTCAAATTTAGTGAATTCTAGTGTAGCAATTGTTTTAAAAAGAGTATGTAAATCCTTTGCAACTCAGTGAGGTGCTTGGTAAGACCACAGCTCAGTAATATGATCATGAATCTACCTCAAAGCTACATCACAACAACCCCATGCAATGCTACAGGCCTGGGGCAGAGTGGCCGGAAAACTGTGCACAGGAAAAGGATCTGGGAGTGTTGGTCAGTGCTCACTTGAACATGAAATGGGAGTGTGCTCAGGTGGCCAAGAAAGCCAACGGCATCCAGGCTTGTATCAGGAAGTGTAGGCAGCAGGACCAGGGGACTGTTTCCTTGTACTCAGCTCTGGTGAGGCCACACTTTAAGTACAGTGTTCAGTTTTGGGCCCCTCAGTACAAGAAGGACATCGAGGCCCTAGAGCATGTCCAGAGAGGGCTACAAAGCTGGTGAAGAGCCTAGAACACAAGACCTATGAGGAGTGGCTGAACGAGCTGAAGAGGAGGCTCAGGGGAAACTTTATTGCTTTCTATAGAAAGGAAGTTGTGGGGAGCTGGGGGTCAGCTTGCAGATAATTAGCAAAAGGACTAGAGGGAATGGTCTTACATTGTGCCAGAGGAGGTTTAGGTTGGAAATCAGGAGACATTTATTCTCAGAAAGAGTAGTCAGGCATTGGAACGGGTTGCCCAGGGAGGTAGTGACATCACCGTGCCTGGGGGTGTTCAAGGAAAGGTTGGACATGGTGCTCAGGGACATGGTTTAGTGGGTGATAATGGTGGTAGGGGGATGGTTGGACCAGATGATCTTGGAGGTCTTTTCCAACCTTAAGGATTCTATGATTCTATGATCTAACAGAGAGCTCTAATATCTCCTGCTTTTAACACGGACAAAGGTGGGTAGTTTTGGATTGCGTCTTACTAATTGAATTATTGAGCCAGCCTGCAGATGTGTCCTTAGGACACTAAGCTGACACTATCACTGTCTTCTTGATTAAGATCGTGTATCTCTGAAGAATCAGCCTTTACTGGGGAATTCTGTAGTTGAATGGCCTTCCAAGCTGTTGAGAGGAGGCATCCTCATAAAGTGAGAGATTTGTGAAGTTCCCCTGCGTCTTACCATATGAGGCATTTGTACACTGGTATGGATAAAAATAGATCAGTTCTGCAGTCATATGCAACCCCAACACAAACACAGAAAATCAAGATTCAACTTCCTTAATACTCACTGTTATACATTTTATGTATTATTATTATTATTATTTTGCCAAAAATATTTTCTTAAAACAGCACTGAATTTTGGTTCTTTAGTCTCTGAGTCTCTGCAGACTGATGCATTTTTTTTTTTTTTCCCCAGAAGTAGAATTACACAAACTGATAACCACCTGAAAATTTGGCATGCTGCATAAATGTCAGTCAATAATAAGATCATGCACATTATTATTATTATTATTATTATTATTATTATTATTATTATTATTAT
>NC_048894.1:74719444-74733019 GCF_011077185.1 Oxyura jamaicensis
ATTATTATTATTATTATTATTATTATTATTATTATTATTATTATTATTATGTAGTGACAAGGGGAAAATGAAAATGTGGAATGATTTTTCAAAGGTAGAACTTTCATAATGCAGTGCCTTGCCAACATCCAGCTGCTCTCCCACTACCACTTCTCAACAGGTCAGGGGGAGAAAATAAGATGAACAGGCTGCAATAGAGACAGGAAGATCACTTACCATCATGGGCAAACCAGACTTGACTTGGGGAACGTTAGTTTCACTTATTACCTATTAAAGCAGACTTAGAGAGTAACAGACAAATTAAAACAGCTTACAGCACACATATCCATTTGTCCTTTGCCCAGCTTCACTCTTACATTCCCAAGTGGTGCAAGGGCTGGGCTGAGTCCCTGAGAGCCCCTCTCTACATACAGCCTCTTCCTCCTCACACCGTGCCCAGCTCCAGCGCGGGGCCTGCCCAGGGGCTGTCGGAGGGAAATCCCTGCTCCACTAGTGCCACCTCCTGCCCAGAGGCAGCAGGGGAATTTCTGCGCCAGTGGCTGGGGCCGTCGTCCCGGGTGCCGGCAGGGCAGCTTCTCCCCTTTTCTTCCCTTCTTTCTGCCGGCTGCCGGGCAGCACTGTGCCCTCCTTTCCTCCCCAGGCTGTCCCTGAGGTGAGGCGCTGCCATCTTGGCTGCTGGGCCCAGCCGTGCCCTGCTGTGGGGCCTTTCGGGCCGGCATGGAGCAGCCCTGGCATCGCCCCACACAGCAACCACGCAGCCACCCCAGAACCAGACAGCACCTGGACACATGCATCCATTACACAAAACTTACAACGTATGCCTTGGAGAATATAAGGGTGTTGTATGACCACATTTGTCATTCAACTCTGTATACAGTAAATTGTGGTTCACATTGGGTCAGCAGTAACATTACAGGTGTACACTGACCGGCTCAGTGTGAAACCTAACATTGGTATTTGGGGAAATAACATGGTAGGACAAAGCTCTAGTTTCACAACACAATGGGATGGCAGACCTGAAGTTTTATGATTCAAGTGTAAGAATTTCTTGTGGAATCAAAGGTTAAATTTAGACTGCTGTATGCTGCGACAAGTGTATATCCTTCTAAAATGACTTTTAGAAGACTTGCAAGATATATTTAACACAAGCAACTGTGACTTGTTGGGCAGCATGTTAAGAGGCTAAATTCTGAATCCGGTTCATTGGTGGGAAAATAGACACAATACTTTGTCAGTGTAGTTACCTCTTACTTGCATAGGGATAAAAGCAGGCCCAGGATCCCTGGTTTATTTTAATACAGAAGTGTCCCCTATGACCAATCTTATGATACTCTGCTCATAATGCTTCTGGAATCTCTAAAGAAAAGGAAAAGTAAATGTGAAAAATGTTTTAGCCTATGGATTGAAAAATTGAGTACTCCTGCCAAAGCAGATGTTATTAAAGGCATCAATAATTAAATGGCAATAAAAGCACTTATTCCTAGAAGAGAAAAATGTAAGAGCTATCAAACTGCTAAATCTATGTTGGGGAAAAAAAAAAAATAGTTTTAATACAATTATTATGAATTAACAATTAATAAAAATCACTAGTTAGTATTATTATATTATTATACTCCAAATACTTGCAGAGTGGGAAGTGAGAGAAAAGGAGTAACCAGATACCTGCTCAGTGCTAGCAGCAAGAGACCAGACCTGGTGACCTGAAGGATGTCAGCATAGACCAATATGAACCATGCAACCTGCAGGCTCAGACCATGTTTCTCAGCATGTGGTCTCAATGCCCTGATGCGGGGTAGTTGTCCTGCAACCTACACAGAGGTATTACTTAAATCAATTTATTCTGATTTGAAAGAAAATCGAAGCCACATAAATTGCAATTGTCAGTGTCCGTAGATTTAGATCTATTCCCTGTGTGATTAAGTAGATTCAATTAAGCAGATTTAAGGACTTCCCAATTAAATACAAAGACTTCCTAAGTACCTTTAAGAATCTTTTTTTTTTTTTTTTTTTTTTTTTTTTTTTTTTTTTTTTAGTGTACAACAATTTCCTGGCAATCCCACTGGCAGTAAAACTGACAGAGACAGTAATTAATTTTAACACCTTTGATTACTAAATTAATATTTTCTTATTAAAACTACATAATCTAATTAATTTCCAGTTAGTAATTCCACAGATGACTATAAATTTGCTGTTATTCTCCCCTCATTTTATTTACCCATATGTAAGTTTTGACTATCTGCAACTTTGCATATAGATCTTGATCTCAGCTGAGAAGCCATTTTACAAAATGTAAATTTGTTCACTTGTTCTTGAACTGTTTGTTGCCTTCATAAGAGATTCTTATTATTCTGTTTGTCTTCCAGCTGCAAGTTGTTTGAAATTAAAGCAGGTAGAAGAAGCTCCTTTGACTTGAAGCATTGCATTCATTCCCAAGGGAAAGCTTGACCCTTTAAAGCCTCAGAAAGAAGTAAACTGCTTTTCACAGTTTAATTTTCATCAGAATAGCTGAACTGGATAAGCTTTGAAATATGAATGTTACAGTGTCAGCAGTACAGCAGTATTATATAGCTTCCACTGAAATGAAAGCAAAAATATATGCTGCCTACCTATGAGTAGTAACACATTCAGCATGACAAAGAACATACCCTGAACACAGTAGAGATCCTGTCTGCCTAAGTATATTGCCCTCTGAGATCCTTCTGCATGTTGCAAACAAGTTTCCCTTTTATGGACACATGTTTTAAACTCATTGGTTTAGAACAGTGCTGTCAGTATTGCATGAAGTCAAAGTTCTGTACTCTTTCTGCTCTGAGGTTTATTTGGAACTCACAGGCAGCTGGCTGCTCTCTTTTATTTATCAGTTATTCAAGAGTACTCATTGAAGCACCATTGCTGTTTCACCCAGTGGTATAAGGTGCAGTCACCAAGGCACAATAAATCTGTCAACAAATGCTGGCATTTCTTCCTGGCTGTGCCTCTTTGTTTATCAAATAATCATTTTCAGTAATAAGGGAGCAGAGTGTAAACATGCTCCTCGCTAATCTGCTATGTTTGAACATCTGATTCTTTAACATTGTGAATGGGAACCACTGATGAGCTTTGTGACTGCACAGTTTGGTTCCAATTAAATTTTTAATGAAACAAAAGTCAAGCCCAACTGTGACTTGTGGCAGAGTTTTGATTTCAGCAGTGCCCTCTTACGTCCTCTCCTTTGGTTAGGTTTCCCCCACTGAACATAAATATTGATAGTTGACAAGATAGCAAACACTAAGTGAGGCATGAAGTGTACCAAGCAGCTTGCTTTTCTGAGTTGTCACTTGATTTTTATTTATTTATTTATTTGTTTATTTATTTTTAGGGGCTGTTGACAGATCGGCAATTGAGCTTATCTTAAATTTTCAAGTTCATTCAAATCTATTTTCAAATGGATATCCCAGGGTGATGGTGAGGCAAAGGAAGCAAAGTGTGCTTGCACCATTGAGCACAGTGCTTTAAGCTGATAGAAAATGTTTGAAACTATTTAACTTCTCTGTGGGAGCCCACAAAAGTCTGTTGCTTCCTGCCACTAATAAATGCCATGGAGGCCAGTTGCTTTCCAAGCTCCCAATAAAACCCACTGGTGTTGTTTTTACATGAACACAGCAGAAGGGAGGAAAACTAATTTAAGAAATGTTTGCAGCAGTGAAATAGTGCTCAAAGCTACAGCATTAATGACAGTAGTCAGTAGCAGCAGCTGAATGCCTGGATTTAAATGGCAATCTGCTTGGCTCTGGCAGTTTAAAAACAACCCTGATATTGAGCTGCAACGTACCCAACAGATTGGGAGATCTGACCCTTGGATTCTCAACTCTGTAACCAATCAGGTTAGATAAAGGAAAAATAAAATAATTTGGATCTGAGGCTTATTTTATTTAGCATGCATTCTGTAACAGTTTGCAACTAGAAAAAGAAAAACAAAACAAAAAACAGCAATGACAAAAACAAACAAACAAACAAAAATCAAACAAATACGTAAGCTGTATCTTAAGGAAATAGTTCCAGTAGCTGGGGACACAGTCCCCCAGCCAGTATAAACTGGCTCAGCTCCCACGATTACAGCAGAAATGCACCACGGCTATTGAGCAGAGGATGGGGCTGCCTGACATTAGCCCCTTGAATTCATACCAAATAAGTTATCAGAAGTATAGCATCTACTTTTGTATCAAAGTATGTGATTTTTTTTTTTTTTTTTTCCAAAGTTTTGGTAAAGAACAAAAGGCCACTTACTCTTAACACTTAAATACAGATTTAGAAGGGTAAGTTTAAAAATATAATTTTGAAGAAGTCTTGCCTGGAGTTCACAATTCAAAACTTGGATAAATTCCATAGAGTTCAAAAGATGATGGTCCTTAAAGCTATTCTGCAATTCTGGGAATTTAATTTACTTATTTTAGAGATTCACTTTAAATGCATCGTCCTACATCAGATATGCCAAGAATGGAACCGTAGTAACTGAGGAACCAAATTCCTGAGGAGGAACCATATAAAATCTATCTATAAAAGCTCCATCTAATTTTTCATAGTAACTTTTCCCCACACTTCACCAATATAAAACAGACAGTCTGAGCCTCATGTTTCTGTTTTCTTGTTTGCTTTGGTTTGGTTTGGTTTTCAAGTGGCAGAAGTAAATGATGGGATATGGGAGCCATTATAAAGGATTTGGTAGTATGTTTTTCTATTGCTTCCAGTTTGTTCCAGTGCACCTATATTATAATTAGCTACAAAAAGACTATTTTAGATTACTGATTTCTGCAAATGGAGGTATAATTCCCAAAAGTATGTTTTCTTAGCATTTTTAACTTTTATTTTAAACCCCCCAATGAATGCCTCTGGAGACTACTCCAAACTTTCTACTGTTATGACAATTTTTCTCACAGCACTCTCTGTTTCTTTGTTATTAATTTTATTGTGTCTACTCTTTCTTCAAGTTTTACACCAGTTAATTTTCCTTACTCCTTGGAGTTAACGCTCTGATGAAAAAACAAACAGTATTTTCTTTTAAAAATTACTTCCCTTTTGTAAAACTTTCCCTCACAAGTCACTCACTCAACTACCTAGAAGTATTTTGAAATTTTTGCTGCCCTGAATCTTTCAACGGATTTGGAAGAAGTGGTGTCTGTCTTTTTTGTTGTTGTTGTTGTTTGTTTGTTTGTTTCTGTTGTTGTTTTGGTTTGTTTTTATTTTTATTAGTATTTTTTAATTTTTGTTTAGTTTTATTTATTTTTATTTTCTGAACCATATAACAAAATCATATTTTGTATACTCCTTCACCTGGAATATTTTTGGTATTAGCATTTTCCAAGGGCTAGCTGTATTTAATTTTATTTCAGGCCTCTTGTATGGGAGGTTATTGAGTCTTTCAAGAAAATACTTGAAAGAAGTGAAAGATAACTCACCTCTCCATGTTATTAAACGATCAGCCAAACTTTCAACTCAGGTTGCTCACAGGAACATCTCTCTATTTCTCAGCCTGTGATACCAATCATTGTCATTCCAACCAAAGAGTTACAATGAATTATCTTTTGGGTAAATCATGCTCTTTTCAGTCACAGAGGGCTATGCTATCCTGAACCAATTAGTTTTTTGTTTTTCTGATCTTTGTTTGTATAGCCCTGTTTTAGTATTAATAGCTTGCTCAGCAGTATCTTTTAGATTTTTTTTTTTTTTTTTAACGATAGTCCTAGTCACAAAAATAAATGAGTTTTTCAAATAAGTCTTTATTTAGTAACTAGTCGAATATTAAAATATGGGCATTAAAACTGCTGTGGCAGCTATAGCTGGAAACATGTGTCATCATCCTAAACAGAAAAATACTTTATTTCTTTTATGCAGTCATTCTCCAAAGCACTGGTGTGATAACCGTTGTTATTGAGGCCACCTCTCTTCTACAATAGGAAATAGGTTTTAAGAATTATTCTCAGTGTTTCCTTTGAGCCTCATGAACCCATATCCACTGACCGTTTACTGTACTTCTTCATACTACCCATTTTTATTGGTTTCTCACAACATTTTAAGGCACACCCCTAAAATCTATCTCCAATGAATTTCTGTAACTCTAAATGGTTCTAAAATCTATTTTTGTTTAGATTTTTTTTTTTTTAATTGGGTAATTATTCTGTCTTTATGTCAGTTAATCCATTTATTTTGCAACTTTATTTATTTATTTATCTGGAAATGTAGAACTCACACAGTCCAACCTCCCTGTTTCAGACAGATTGGCTGGGTTTAAATGATATACACAGTGCAAGCCAACACAATCTGTCCCATTAACCTAATCTGATCCTTTGGAGTCTGTGCAGGCAGCACATCTGACCTTTACAGAAGCAGGTTAGGGGAACAGCCTGAACTGTGTACTCCAGCTTCCACAGGCAAACAATAATTCCACTTGGAGAGTGTTCTGCACTGAAGGAGTCTGGCAGTGTTTGATGGGCAAGATGAGTCAGGAGGTGTCTTTGCAGGACCCACTTAAAACCATAAAGACAATCTTCCAAATTAAGGTTCAGACCTAAAGGTTGACTTATATGAAATAGCTCAAGCTCTTACCACTTCTGTCTGATTTTTGCCTCAGATAAGAATTATCACAGCTGAAACCAGAACATTCAATCTGCTTATAGATATACTGCTGATTACCTACTACCTTTACCCTGACACATCAAGGTAAAAATAAAGGATTTGGGTCTATTGTAACAAACCTAGTTGAAAACCGTGCTGCGTCAGGAACTGATCCAGTATGATAGTAGGTATGTCTGCCTTATTGGCAGGGACATCAATCAGAGAAGCAGAATGGATAGTACCTACTCTAAAACTGCAGCCACCTGATTGATTTTAGTCCACCATGACATGGGTGATGAGCTACTGGAACAGGTTGCCCAGAGAAGCTGTGGATCCCTGGAGGTGTTGGAGGCCAGGTTGGATGGGGCTTTGGGTAACCTGGTCTGGTGGGAGGTGTCCTTATCCATGATGGGGGAGGGGGGGGGGGGGGGGCAGGGGGTGTTGGAATGAGATGATCTTTAAGGTCCATTCCAATGCAAACCATTCTGATTCTACTACAACTCTGTCACAGGCATTAGCATTACCACATGCCTCTTCATACATAAACATACAACAAACACACAAAGCCAATGGGAATGTGAAATTTAAGTTCCTTATCTCCTTACATTTTTACTGCTCTTCTTTCATACTAAAGGTTTCAGAGAAGTCTCAGGAAAGCCTCTGAGACTTTTTGCCTGCCTGGCTGCTATGTATAGGAAGGGTTCAGTGTGATACAAGATTGTTGTATGTTCTCTCTGGGTAACTAAAACAGCAGATGTTGAAGACTAAGAACGTATCAGCTTCACTGACTAGAACAAGAGGCTGAAAAATAATTTGCAATTGGCTCTAATCAAGGCATCAAAACTGATTGCAGTTTTGGTGACCTTGGGCAAGTTACTCAAACTCTGTTCTTCCTGCTCAGCTGTAAAATTAAGTCAAAGCAGGACTTCACTGGAAAACAGATGTTGCCTCAGAGTTGAATTTTTCTGGTAAATAAATTATAGAAGAAAATATAATAATTAATTAATAACTAGCAGTCAGCACATAGTAATTATGCAGCCAGACCCATTATGACTGTACATAAACAAAATCAATTTTCATTACAGAATATTAATGTTATCAAGCATTGATAGAAAGACTTTAACAGTTACCAAAAAGCTCTTTTTTTTTTTTTTTTTTTTTTTTTTTTACACAGCCATTGTGTACCTTTATAAGCCTGTTATAAAAGCCATGTATACTGAATTTTAGTCCAAGCTTGAAAATGCATTTCTGTACTGTCTCATGTCTTTATAAAAGGTATGGTCAATGAACATAGAGTCAGATTCTGTGGCAGATTAAGCTGGTTTAAATTTAGCTACCCCACCAAGACCAGCAAAGCTGGCTGTAGCATCATGGCAACTTAATTAAAACCATACAATCTTTTAGGATATCAATTAATTTTTTTTTTTTTTTTTTTTTTTTTTTTTTTAAGTAGAGAAGGATTTGAAATGAGGTTCTCTTTTGGAAAGGTTTCAGCGTAAATGAACATGACTTTCATGAAGATTTTCAATGGGTCCAAAGTTCAAGTTTATCATGCCAGTGAAAATATTTCAGTAATAATCATGATCTCTGATATCCCAGTCTTTGCTGACAGAAGTTAAAAGAACCAGTTTTCAGTCTGGATTTCAAGGCAATTACACAGAGATTCCTTGTTCTTTTTACATTGCAGAATGCATCCAATACCATTTTAAAAAGCCATTAAACCATACTAAGCTTCATTGTGCATTCCTCACTCTTCAGTATCCCTACTGTCTTTTGTTTCCCTAACAGGTTTTCTTCCTAAGACCATGTATTGATTCACTGTAGCTGCGATTCAGTTGCTGTAGACATAAAGCAGGATGGAAAGCATATGCTTTCTAAGCTGCAAGACAAAAACCTGGCACTGCAGAGCTCAAATTGTAGGATTAGCTCTTGTTAATACTGTTTATTGATTTCAATGTAATTCTACAATGGGATTGGACAAAAAGAATGCAACAAGTTGTTTGCTTCATCCTAAATCTAAAAATGGAACTAATTTAAAAGTAACAGAAGAGACTACACATTTGAAATGTGCAACATCTTCCTGTTTGTCAGTCAATTGGATACGGAATCTATGGTAGATGCTGCATTTGTGTATAAGTGGTCAGTTATACACCTTGCAATTCTTTCATCTTCCATGGATTGCACATGGAAGGCAAGCACAAATCAACTGTGTTTAAATCAATAAAAATAGACAATGGTGGTGCTAGAAATGTGATGTCATGTCTATTGTGTCTATTTCACACTGCAGTCAAAGAGAATTAAATGTTAGAATGATCTTGATAATCATATTAGCCATATGGTGTAAGCCATATATATATGGTAGTGACAAAGGAGCAAATCTTACTGCTAGGACCATTTTTGCTTTTATGTGTCAGAGGACTATATGTGTCTGGAGGACTATATATCTGGACTTCTAATGGATTTTCCAGTACTGATAACATTTCAGGCACTTCAGAAATGAGCAGTTAATGGGATTAACTTCCTTCTCTTCCACTTGAAATCCTCTAGTATCCCCTTGCTTTGAGAGGCTCAGTTAGTTCATGTTTAAAATTCTTTGGGATGAGTTATTTGCTGAGCATAACAGATGGGGGTTGGTTTTCACGTAGAAACTTCATTGTCCTTCAGGTAGTGTTATTCTCCAAACTGCGGAAATATCTATAGGAACTGTTCTGTGTTTAGAATTTAGAACAGTAGGCAAGGTGCCAGAAAGAAATACAGATTTGTCACTATGTTTAAACCACTTTCACTACCAAAGAAGCCCTGGAAAAGCCACATTTGTTTAATGGCGTGTTGTGTTATAGGTTTCATTGTCCTGTATGTTTTCATCCTTCAACATTTGTTGCTTCAAAAGTACCTTTATGAGCTCTCCAAAAAAAAAAAAAATTAAATAAAAAATACATGCAGAGTACACAAATAAGTCAAACTAATTATTTTTTCCTTAATATATATATATTTAGAAGAATGCAGCTTTATGTAGCTTTATGCGATGCACTAGAGGGAAAAACTATGAATGTGAGCATAGGTATGCATGGGTAAGTACACACAGATGACACAGAGAATCAGTTGAAACAATATTCAAAAAGAAACTAATTCATGCATAAAATTTGGGCCTGAGCATTAAAAATAAATTAGAAGAGTTGTTCTCAATTTCAAAACCTATCTTTTTCTATCTATTTAAAAACAAATAATTGTAATTCACTTCACCAGGAAAAATCACCTAGTTAGACTGCTATACTTTTTAAAGTTGTATAGTTTAAAGCAATATCAAACATTTCAATTTGAAGGGAAATGATGACAATCCAAGTGCTAACTCAGAACAATCAAACTGAATTTGTGCAAGCTCAGAAAAGTCCAAAAACTCCACTAGTCTTTGTGTAACTACTCTGAGGAGAAATATATATATATATATATATATATTAGAAAGCAACACGGAGAAGGTGCAAATCCTTGGTAAAATCAGACTTGTGCTATGTACCATCAAATGGTCTGCATCTATGTTTGGCTAGAATGAGCAGCCACGTGGGACCTAATCTGCAGCTGATGGCGGGCCAAAGTTCTGTGCAGAATGAATGTGAGCAATGCTGGCAGATAGCTGCCTCTGAAAGTGCTGCATTATAAATAGGAATATGAACAGAAAAATTGACTTGGGCCAAAATCCTTGAATATCAGAGAGTGAGTTAGTGACAGTGCAGTCAAATAGGGAAATAGAAGCAGCTCAAACGATCCAGATTAAATAACATAGGGAGTTTTGCTGGATATAAATATCAAGATTAATATATGATTTACTATATTATTCAAGACATTCCACTAATCCCTTTATTAGAATAGGATTTTTAGACAGGAGATCAATTTCTTCTTTTAAAAATGTACCTTTCATCTTCAGATACACAAAAATTATTTTCACAGGCACTTGGCATGGAAAAATTCCCAGGATTCAATGTATGTTTGGTATTCAATTCATTACACCAATGCCTCTAAATTTGGTACACAGGATAATACTCATTTCTTAAATGAGTCAAGCTCCAGTGAAATTGAAAAGAGCTACATGCATTCATTTGCATCTAGAATGTAATGGATAATTTGAAGATGCTAGAATAGCTTTGATGTGTTCAATATTACAAAAAAGTTATTTTCCTTTTGCTGTGCTTTATGGCCAACTACCATCTTTTTCTGCAAGAAAATATGGAAGCAATCTATGCCATCAGATATATGGATATTTATTTGTAAACATCTAGCAGGAGCTGTTTGGCAGGAATCAAATTTAAGGGGGGTCAAATTTAAGGAGTCACTAACAAAACACGGATTAGATTCTCCAGATCTGGGAAAAATTAGACTGAACTTTCTTGTGCTCATAGAAGTAATACTCCTTACTCACAACCAAATTTTAGTAAAGAAAGAAAAAAAAATAATAAAGAGAATATGCAGGTTATGATTGAATTACTAAATCATAAACATTTGTGGACTTCCACTCTGATGAGGAAACTGCTCATGCAGCTGGCTTTCCTGCCTTTTTGCAATCTCTTCTTCACTCACTCTTTGAGATACTGTAGACAACATAGGCACAGTTCAAGTTGTTTTCGATTATGGCTTTTGTAATCTTTTAAATATTTTAATTCTTTATTCCTGCTGTACTTCACTAGCCAGTCCCATAATAATCCCACTCTTTTAGCTGTCCTAGCTGTTCCTAACTCCTCCTTTCTCTGTTAGCTTTTATTCCTAATTAATTCAATCTTTCAATAGTTTATACTCTTCTAGTTGTTTACAAAATATAAGTAACAGTGAGGAGTACCATATCCCTTTTATATACATAAGGCTATTAAAAGATTCTTCTACCTCTCAGATCACAGAAAACCTTTTAACAACTGTTTCTTCTTTACTTCATGCAGAGTGTTAAAGAAAGACCGCCAACACCCCTTTTCTTTTTAACTCTTTTTACAATTTGTGGTTGCAAATGAATGTACTAGATAAGAGTAGCTGGTCCACCACAAAGCTTTTAGACTTAGTTAACCAATTTATTTATATTATTAAAACTTCAAACTTTTCTCTGCATGATGATCTCCTCCCCCTTTCGGTGACATTTTTCTTTTTGCAAACCAAAATATCTATCAAGAAACGGAAGAACCTAGCCCACAACCTACCCCAAATACACAATTATGTGATGTGCCAATTGGTTCTTGCTTCCCATCCCTTTGCTTCCCATCCCTCCGTTAGATATTGCTTTTCACAATGTCCTTAATGTTGCTTGGCATCCTAAAGATGAGGGACATGTTTTTCTGCCACCAGGCCTGCATATAAAATAAATAAATTGAATAGCAAGAAATTTACATTTCATAGTGAAATTCAGGGCAGATAAGTTAAAATTTGACAGCAGCCAATTGGTTTTTCTAAACTCCAAAACATATATGATGCAAGTATTCTAAACGAATTACATGTGATTAAAACTACTTCATAACTACTTCAGTGATGAATTTCTTTATGTCAAACACAACTTTTGAACAGAATTAGTTTCTAATTCTGAAACTTACATTGTTACAAAAGTATGAGTAAGCATGATCCAAATTCCAGTATGCGTACACAGTCTACTGGTAACTGGACAAATGGAAATTTTACTGTCACCTATGAATTCACGTATCTGTTTTCTTCTTCTTCTTTTCCCTAAAGATGTAGAAGTGTCTAACTGTTGATTTTTTTTTTTTCTGTTGAAATAGCATACTCTACCTTTTGTCTTAAAAATAAGGAAAAATAATAATAATAAAAAAATAAAAATAATAAAAAAGTATTTACAGTGTTTTTTTTTTTTTTTTTAATGTATTCCAGTTGTATTATATTAATGCAAAAGACAGACTAGCAGACATTTCTCTATAAGAGAAGACAAAAGAAAAAACAAAACAACAACAAAAAAAAACACAGACTTAAGTTGTTTAAAAAGACTTTCTGGTTAGAAACTATTTTGGAAATAGTTCTATTTTCCTTAATGACAATCATATACATTAAAAACTCTGACAATATGGCAGAGTACTCAGTAAAACTCAGTACAGTATGGCAGTGGAACATTTTGTGATCTTCTATCAATTTGAACCCTACTTTTTTTTCTGTACAATATACAATATACTATACACTCCCAATATACAGTAGCACAAAATTGGTACATTATGTTTTTTGTACCTACAATAAATAGAATTTTTATTATTTTTTCCTTTTGAGCAAAAGAAAGACCTCTGAAATTCAAGGTCATTTTTGTTGAACTTCTAACCAAGAATGTCAGCTTTTGTAATTCATCAACCTGCCACAGAGAATCAAATTGCTTTAAGATAAAATGTTTGAGATGAGTATCTAAAATCAGGAGATAATATTCAAGAAGCAATAATCAGTATTACTGTCTCATTGTAAGCTTGGAAGGTTATTTATTTATTTATTTATTTATTTATTTATTTATTTATTTTCTTGTATCACTAGAGCTTTAAAACAAACTGTTTACTGAAGGAAATAAGACAGACTAGGGAAAAAACAGCAACTACAACAACAAAGAGCAGAATGCAGCAAATGGGGCAACATTATCTGTGCTACCACATTGTTAAATCACATTTATGATCAATTAAACTTTTCTTCTGTATACTTTATTTTCATTTATTTCCTGCTGCTAAACCTTACAGGCCTGATTTGGAGATGGGTACTGAACCACCTTTTACTGTATTAGGAATTCCCTTGACTGAAAATGTGATGACTGATATGGAGAAGCAGTATCACTATTGAGGAAAATTTTGTTCTGTCCAGATGCCCTAATTTAAATGTATTATTAACATAATTATTAATAATCCAAATTATAAATACTCCATGAGTTGAAGAAACTAAGAGTTTCTTACACATGGAGAATTTAATTGACAGTTAACCATCATTTGAAGGAAGGAAGGAAGGAAGGAAGGAAGGAAGGAAGGAAGGAAGGAA